>NW_005054596.1:289523-301088 GCF_000277835.1 Geospiza fortis | reverse complement strand
TGGCCAAGAAGAACAAAGCCCAGGCAGTTGCCTGGTCCCACTGGGAAGAATCACCAGGACAGGGTTTATAACCTGTGGCTCCATAACCAGTGTCACCTTCTGGAGAGCAGAAAACGAGATATTTCCTGGTTTTTAGCTGGCAAGAACGGAGCCCTGGCAGTTCCCTGGCTCCACAAGGCAGCCCAGCCCATGAGGGAGCTCAGCCAGACCCCTGGGACAGCTGGGATGTCACTTGTGTCCCCCCAGGGGAGCCCTGAGTCCCTCCACAGCTCCTGCTCCACCATGCAAGCCCCAGCTCCAATTTCCAGCTCCTTCCCTCCCCAGCTCTGCTGTTGAAACCCATCTGCTCCCAAGCCTTTGGTGTGAACTACAGAATTCCAGGGCTCTGCACCTTGGGAATTTAAAGGATGCAGTTTATGGAAGTGTTTCTGTCTTTTTGGGCCACGCTGAGTGCAAAACCATTTTTGTCTTACTGGAGACTTGATATCAAATATTCACTTCGGCAGGAAGCATGGAAAATATCTGATTTAGCTAAAACTCTTGGATCAGCACTCTGGAATAAATAATAGATGGATAAAGATGGAGCAACTCTAACCAACCTGTGAACCCAGGTCCACAGCAAGTCCAGTGCCTCAAACAGCACTTTTTTCCCATATTTCAATGGAAATATTAAGAAATATCAGTGCAGAAGTGCTGGAGTGCTCACAGGAGATACCAATTGTGTTTCCTGCCTGCCACTTCCCTCATGTGCCACAAAAAAGCCAAGAACTTCCCCAGGCAATAACACAATTTACAAAACCCCTCTGAAACCATGGCTGGCAAAGCATTCCAGGGAAATGGCAGCTTCCAGCATCCCTGTGTGATGCCGTGGAAAATGCAGCTTGGAAGCTGGGCTGAATCCCTCCCAGGGAGATTTCCTTCCATGGGCAATGTGTCCCTCTTCTCCCAGAGGTTTTCCCAAGGGTTAAACCCTCTCATGCCCAGCAAAGGCAGGAATTGCTCTCTGCTCTCTCCCCATTCTTTTCCCAGAGGTTTTCCCAAGGGTTAAACCCCCTCATGCCCAGCAAAGGCAGGAATTGCTCTCTGCTCTCTCCCCATCCCTGGCAGGGAAGGATCCCCCAAGCCAGCAGCTCTGCTCTCATCCCTTCTGAAGGGAATACAGGAATTTGAGTGCTGCAGCTGAGGAATGGACAAGAATCCCTCCAAAGCAGGAAGGCTCCTGGGAAGTGCCCAAAAAAATCCATGTTAACAACTAAAAACCATTCCCTGGAAAGCAGTGGGAAGGGATTCAGCTGCAGCACAGGAAGCACAGGCTGAGCAGGCAGCAATTTCAATTTGTCTGCAGCAGCTGAAGAGCTCAAAAAAATTTAAAACAGCATTAAATTTCTGTCTCAAAGCCACTGAAAACACCTCAAAGGTTGGTAATAAAAATGATTTTGTGTCAGATTAGCACTGTGAAATCCTCAGCCTGGTTCCCTAATGGCGTGGTGCAAGGGTTTTAAATAACCAACGGTTTTCAGCTCTCCCCCTTCTCCCCTGACCTTTCCTGATCCAACAAATGTGTTTGACAGGAGACTGATCCCATTTCTCTCCAGCAAAGCTGCTTTCCCCCCTTTTATTCACTCTGCAGGAGCAGGAGCTGCTCCACATCCTCATGAGAGAGGGAAAGGACATTTTCATGCAGCGACCTTTCACAAGAAATGCCCTTTGCTGAATTGGGGATTATGTAACAGAGGCTGAGGAGAAGCTGCTCAGCCACAAAAATAATTCCTCAGCGAGCACAGGGAATGGCAGCAGCACAGGGGATAACACTGCCAGCACGTTCTGCAGCCTCAACCAGAGGTTCAGCTGCCTGATGTGTGAAATCCTGGCCCTGCTGCTGGCCATGGGGCTAGAGATGCTTTAATTATCCCAAGTTGAGGCTGTCCAGAGTGGGAAAGAATTGCTGCCCCTGCTTAGTGCATCCAGGAGAACGCTGCAATTCCAGGCACAGGGAAGAGGAAAGCAGGAGGAGATGGATTAAAAAGCAGCAGAGATGGCACACTTTGTGCAGCAGATTTCCTCTGCTGTGCACATTGAGCTCCCGCTTAAAAATTGTATTTTTAGGGGTATTTTTCCCCAAGCAATTTTTTGAGCTCTTCAGCTTCAGCTGCTGCAGACAAATTGAAATTGCTGCCTGCTCAGCCTGTGCTTCCTGTGCTGCAGCTGAATCCCTTCCCACTGCTTTCCAGGGAATGGTTTTTAGTTGTTAACATGGATTTTTTTGGGCACTTCCCAGGAGCCTTCCTGCTTTGGAGGGATTCTTGTCCATTCCTCAGCTGCAGCACTCAAATTCCTGTATTCCCTTCAGAAGGGATGAGAGCAGAGCTGCTGGCTTGGGGGATCCTTCCCTGCCAGGGATGGGGAGAGAGCAGAGAGCAATTCCTGCCTTTGCTGGGCATGAGGGGGTTTAACCCTTGGGAAAACCTCTGGGAGAAGAGGGACACATTGCCCATGGAAGGAAATCTCCCTGGGAGGGATTCAGCCCAGCTTCCAAGCTGCATTTTCCACGGCATCACACAGGGATGCTGGAAGCTGCCATTTCCCTGGAATGCTTTGCCAGCCATGGTTTCAGAGGGGTTTTGTAAATTGTGTTATTGCCTGGGGAAGTTCTTGGCTTTTTTGTGGCACATGAGGGAAGTGGCAGGCAGGAAATACAATTTCCCATTTCTCCCCAAAGCCCTGGGAGCTGGGATGAGGATGGGATCCAGCAGAGCTCAGCTCCTCCCTGTCCCTGAGGAGGTTTGATCTCCACAGCCCTACTGACACTGCTGAGATTATGGGGCCACAAATAACCTGTGCAGGGCAGCTCCTCCTGCACCCCATTCCTGAGCTGGAATTCCACTCCAGCACAGATTAGTGCATCCTAATCCCAAGCAGGAATCACCTCCCTGGGCTGGCCACTCACACCTCACATAATTCCTGTGCTAAAGGGAAAAAAAAAAAAAACAAACCAAAAATGCCAATTTGTGGTTATTTTGATGAGCTTGAGGGTGAACCCCACAGCTCTTCCCAGAGCAGCTCTCAGAGCTTTCCCAACAAAAGCAAAATCCAATTAAAAGCCAAGCAGATTTGGGCTCCTCAAAGAGCCAGCAGGAAAAAAAAAAAAAACCACTGAGAGAAGCTTTCTTTGCTCAGTGTAAATTAAAAAAATTAATATCACCACCATGGTACCAACAATAATTGTGTTTAATCACGCTGCAGGGATTTGTTGGTGTCTGAGAGGAACAGAAATGGTGACCTCAACAAAATCTCATTTCAGCCACGTCCCTTAAGCTGAGTAAAAAGGTTCTGCTTGTGGTTTATATCCAAGGTTCTGGTTTACAGTCCAGAATTCTGCTCTCTACCCAAGAATTCTGCTTCATACCCCAGAATTCTGCTTTATACCCCAGAACTCTGCTTTATACCCCAGAACTCTGAACTCTGCTTTATATCCCAGAATTCTGCTTTATATCCAAGAACTCTGCTTTATATCCCAGAATTCTGCTTTATATCCAAGAACTCTGCTTTATATCCCAGAATTCTGCTTCATACCCAAGAATTCTGCTCTCTACCCAAGAATTCTGCTTTATACCCCAGAATTCTGCTTTATATCCAAGAACTCTGCTTTATATCCCAGAATTCTGCTTCATACCCAAGAATTCTGCTCTCTACCCAAGAATTCTGCTTTATACCCCAGAATTCTGCTTTATATCCAAGAACTCTGCTTTATATCCCAGAATTCTGCTTCATACCCAAGAATTCTGCTCTCTACCCAAGAATTCTGCTTTATATCCCAGAATTCTGCTTTATATCCAACAACTCTGCTTTATATCCAACAACTCTGCTTTATATCCCAGAATTCTGCTTTATATCCAAGAACTCTGCTTTATATCCCAGAATTCTGCTTCATACCCAAGAATTCTGCTCTCTACCCAAGAATTCTGCTTTATATCCCAGAATTCTGCTTTATACCCCAGAATTCTGCTTTATATCCAACAACTCTGCTTTATATCCTAGAATTCTGCTTCATACCCAAGAATTCTGCTCTCTACCCAAGAATTCTGCTTTATACCCCAGAATTCTGCTCTGTACCCAGTGCTACAAGCTGCCCCTCACAGGGTCCCTCACGCTCCCCAACCACACTCAGCTGTGCGGCAATTTTACAGCAGCTTTAAAAGATTTTTTTTCCCCTCAAAATACCTGAATAAAGCCCAGCAAAAGCATGGGCAGATTTATCCCAGAGATAAACTGATCCAAGTGTGACAGGAATGGCACAGCACGGGGGGATTTTCTGCCAGCCCCCAGGAATTTGCTGCTGAGGCTTTTCCTGAATCAAAGGAAAAGCCACCCAAGCAAATGCAGGTTGCCACAAAGCACCCAAAAATCCTGATTTAGCAGCTCCCCATCTCTGAGATGTTTCACTTGGCAAAAGGATGACAACAGGGTCGTGTTTGGGAAATTTTTTGGGAATTCTAAACCCATTTTGTCAGGCCCCAAAGCAGGAGAGCACCAGGGCAGTGCCCTGCTGTGGTTTTGGCTCCATTCTCCCACTAATTCCCTTCCTGCAAACCAAACCCCACTTTTTTTTTTTTCTTTTTTAGCTTTTTCTTTTTTTTTCTTTATTTTTTTTCCCTTTACTCCATATGGCTCAAGATTGGGGTCACCAAATCACTACTAAAAATAGGAGCTTTGGGAGCCTGAGACCCCAAAGAGGCAGCTCAGAGCCTGGGGTGAGAACAGCTTTAATTTGTTGCTTTTTTATCTGACAGGGTTTTCAGCACTTTGCTGCAGGTTTTGAACTGCTCAGCAAAGCGCTGAAAACCCTGTCAGATAAAAAATGCAACAAAATAAAAGCTGAAGGAAACCATCAATACAATATTCCAGCCCCTTATCAGCTTCAGCACCCTCAAAACTGGGGGAGAAATGGGAATTGTCCTGGCTCTGTTTTGGTTTTGGAAGCAAAAAAAGCCAATGATAGTGGGAATTAAAAAATCTAATTAAAATAAATTAAAATATTGAATTACCCTCGTGCCTGACAGGGAACAGAAAAGCTCTCCCAGTACCCACGGGTTACAGCATCACTCCCAACCCTGCTGCATCAAGAATTGGCAGGAATGGGATAAAACTGAAATATTCCCAAAAAGATAAAAGTCAGAGGTGACACTGAAAGGGAGCACCCAGAGGTGACAGTGACCCTACAGCATTATAGAATGGCTGCCATAGAAAATAATTTAGTTTCTAGGCTAGAGGGAATAAATGCACCAAATATCCCATTTCTTACAGCAAAGTGAAGCCCAAAGAGTGGCACACTGATTATTTTTCACTCAGAGCTCTCCAAGCACAACTCCAAAGTCCCAACGCCACCTGTATTTGGAATTTCTGTGCCCAGCCCTGAAGGCACACTGAGATTTTCCCTTTATAAAAGGATTTTTTACCTTTATTGGACCTTAAATAACCCCACCTGTTTCTGATCACACAGCACAGAAGAACAGCCTTGCATTTCTTTGTTTCCCAGCAGGAAAATGCAGCAGAGCAGGCAGGGCCCAGCTTCCCAATTCCCATAAAACCAAGCAAGAGCCATCAGGGGATCCCAAAGTGCAGGTTCTGAGTCACAACCCTGAGATGTTTGGGTGCTCTGGGATTTGGGGAACACTTCCCAAAGATTTGTTTCCCAGCCCCTTGAAGTGCTCAGCTCCCAGTTTCTGTGGCAGTAGGAGAGGAGGGAGCTGCAGAGCTCCTCTGGCCAAATCCAATCCAAATGAGCTCTCCAATAATGAACTTCCAGTTTATTCCTTGGAATCCTGAAGTGATTCCAGATCCTGAAGTGGAAACCCAGCTGGTTGGTCAGTGCAAACTGCCCATTTTGAGCTAAAACATTCTTATTCTGCTCAATCCAGCAGGCTGGAATGATAAATATTCATAGCTATTTCTTTTCTCCATGCCATTTATTCCTTGGATGCCCCAAAAGGGGAGCCAGGCTGGGAGAGCTGGGGTGCTTACCTGGAGCAGAGGAGGTTTTGGGGCTCCTGCCAGGGCCTGAAGGGGCTCCAGGAGAGCTGGAGAGGGATTGGGGACAAGGGATGGAGGGACAGCACACAGGGAATGGCTAAAAAGTGAAACAGAGCAGGTTTAGGTTAAATACTGGGAGAAACTCTCCCCTGTGAGGGTGGTGAGGCTGTGGGATGGAAATCCTGATTCTGGGATCCCCTGATGGCTCTTCCTTGGTTTTATGGGAATTGGGAAGCTGGGCCCTGCCTGCTCTGCTGCATTTTCCTGCTGGGAAGCACAGAAATCCAAGCCTGTTCTTTTCTGAGGTGTGATCCATCCCCTCAGAAACAGGTGAGGTTTATTTAAGGAAGTGTCCCAGGCCAGGCTGGACAGGCCAGGAGCAGCCTGGGCCAGTGGAAGGTGTCCCTGCCCATGGATGAGTTTAAGGTCCCTCCCAACCCAAACCATCCTGGGAGTTGTGAATCAGCTGCTTGCAAGCATGAAATTCCCTGGGAAGGCTGCTCTAGGTGCACTCCGTGCATCAGAAACCCTGAAGTGCTCACTGAAGGGTCACACACAGGGCTTTGCTGCTGCTTGAACACACACAGCGATGCCTCGGGTTTGGCTTTTGTGTGTTCACATTCTGCGCTGCTTTAGTGTGTGGGTCTGGTGAGCTGAGTTAGGGGATGGTGAGCTCTGTGCACAGAGCAGGGAGACAAAACAATTCCTGCTCTAGCTGGGCACCAAGGACAAATGATCCAAATCTCAGGCCCAAGAGTACAAACAACATCCCTGATCCTGGGGATCCCATGGGGAGCTGCAATCCCTGATCCCATGGGGAGCTGCAGTCCCTGATCCCATGGGGAGCTGCAGTCCCTGATCCCATGGGGAGCTGCAGTCCCTGATCCCATGGGGAGCTGCAGTCCCTGATCCTGCCCTGGACCAGGACCCCACAGAGAGCTGCAATCTTTGACTGAAGACAGAAAACAAGAAATCTGGGACCTCATGGGCTGGAGCAGTAACTGGACAATTCCAATACGCAAATGGACCAAAACTCATACAAGTGAGAGACCCCATGACCAGCTGTCCATTTTTGTGACCAATTTGGGTGCGGCCCTGGCTGGGCTCTTGTGCTGCCCAAGGTGGACCCATTGAGGTCTCCTAATAAATCCCTATTTTATTCTTGAGCTCTGTCTAGTCTCTGTTCTAGCTCAGCCTTCACAAGGCATCATATTTGGTCAGAGCAGACCAAAACCAAACCTTTATTTTAGGCATTTCCTAATCCTCTGAGCGTCCAGCAGCTCCCTAACACCCCATCACCTGCACAGATTCCACAGGCCAACAGACAGAGCAGCTGACCCATGATTCAGAGCTGCTTTTGAACCCCTCCAGCACCATTTGATTCCCTCTGAGCAGCTCCAAACCACAGCAATTCAAACCCCATTTGCAGCCTGAACCCGAGGCAGGCTCTGCTGAAGCACCACAAAGCTTTTCCTAACAAAAAAAAAAAAAAAAAATCACCCCCGGAGTGCTCAGCCAAGCTGGTGCACGCTCAGGTTTAAAATTGCTCCGAGCATCTGTTTTGTGCAAACTCCTGCTGTCCGCCCTCACGGAATTATTGCAAATTCTTGCAGGCTGCTGGGAGCTCTCTGCACTGCCAAGAGCCTTCCCTGGGCACTTCCACCCATCCCCTCAGCACTCCCAAGATCTTCTCTGTCATTTTTCCCAAACTCCTGCAATTCCATGCGCTCCCAGCTGCTTTTCCAGCTGAAGTTTTGGGTTGGAGTGCATTTTTTCCAGGCTCTGATATTCCCTTTCCTCTTGTTTTCCTATTCTATCAACACAAATGCTGGGAAGTGGTTTTTTTTTAATATAAATAAAGTCTTATTTTACATTTCCAAACCAATGGAAGAGCCACAAGATTCCTGTGAGTACCTCTAAAATGTAATGAGCTACACCAGTCACTGCTGTGGATTTTAAAACTATAGGAATTAGAGCAAAAAAACCTTTTTTTTTTCTTGTTTATTCAAACCAGAACAGGACATTTTGATCTATTTTTTCTCTAGAAAAAATGTTTCATAGTGCAAATCTCCAACACCAAAAGCAGCACCAGGCATCAAACAAATGTTTAACCTGGAGTGAGAATAAATTGCCATGAAAATAAAATTATGGATTATTATTATTATTATTTGAATGCTTGGCTATTGGATTTGATAGAGCTTTGTCATGTTTTAACAGCCAAGCTCTGTCCTTCAGGTTTACAGAAGCCAGGATTTGTATTTTGGAATTAAATGGGGAAAAAATCACTGTGTTTATTCCTAAATACTCCTGTTTTGAGGAGTTTGAACACACAAAGCCCATCCTCAAACACCCAAAGGATCAGACTGTGGAATCCCAGAGCAGCCAGCCCATAATTCCAGCCCTCAGAAAGAAGAATTCTGCTTGGAAACTTTGAAAAAATGGCAAAAAGGGCTTGAGGTAAGGTAGACCCAAGCTGTGAGGGCTCCTTGTGCTTTGCTGCACCTCCTGCTTTAATCAAAACCAAACTTTAGAGGAACTGGAATTATCCTGATTACAGAAAACCACCCCAAAAAATAAAATCTCACCATCGGAGCCAAGTGCAGCACGTGTGTGAATTTCAGGAGCTGCAATAATGACCAAAATGAAAATAAAATAATGAAATAAAATCCATGATGGGCCCTGAGGGTGACAAAGCCACGTGGGGCTGGGCTGGGGACATAAAGCAGCAGAAACAGGGGAGATCCTGCCTGGAGGAGGAGGAGGAGGAGGAGGGAGAGAAGCACTGGTGGGGAGGAGAAGAAGAGAACTTTGAATGTTCTCCTCTCACTGCTCAGCCCACACTCAGGCTCCAAAAATGCTCACATTTATCTGGGCACCAGGAAAAGGCACAGCAGAGCTCAGGTGCTGAGGAATGAAAGAAGTTCGGTGGGCACCAACAAGGATAAAAGCAAAGTTTTTTCACTGGCTCCTTCAAGAAGAAATTCATTTTCAGAATTCTGATTAGCTTAGCTAATTTTCCTGATTTTATGGTCACTTTTATTATGCTGGTTTCTGCCAACAGAAAATCCATATTCTGGTTTTAGCCAGCTGGTTCCTCCTCCATCCATGCAGAGGATGAACTAAACAAGCACCACCTGAATTTATTTAGGTTTCTTTTCCCTCATGCCCAGCTTAGAACAACCCAAGCAATTTTAGGGTGAAGGATTCTCTGCACTTTAGGGCAGAACTTGCCAGTTTGCTCTCACTCCAATTCCTGTGCTGGTGAGCTAAAAATCCACTGCAGATTTCCCAGATTGGGGCAGCCCAAGCAGCAATTTCAGAGACTAAAATAACCTTTAAATCCCAGCCACTCTGGGGTGGAATTATCACTGCACTGAAGCCCTTGGTTTTCCAGCTCCTTGTCTGGAAATAAAGATATTTTAAAGGTAAAACAATGGTGGAAAAATCGCGTTTTCCTTCCCTCCATGCTTGGAAGCATTAAAGTGATTTTCCAACTTAAAAAGTGCAGGTTACACACAAATCTTCCTGACTGGCTTTTTCCAGCTCTTCCTCCTCATCCTTCCCCATTTCCATCAGAACTCTGCTCTGGATGTAAGCCATGAGCAGAAACTGATCATTTTCCCAGCAAAATATTCAGGAAAAGTTCAATTCCTGCCACATTTCCCTGAGATCTTAAGGTGCTGATGCAAGAGCTTTCAAAATAAAGCCACCCTCAAAAATAAAACCCTCAAAATAAAAACGTCTCAAAAATAAAACCTTTTAAAATAAAACCTTCATCCTAGTTTTAGCAAGATTAAATCCATAGGTCAGCCTGACTCCAAATATTCCGGGTTGCATTAAAATCTGGAAAAAACTACTGGGAATTCAGCAGTGATCTCCTGTCAGTGTTGGAAAAAAAAGCTTTTTTATCCCACCAACACTCAGCATTCCAGCGGGGATTTTCTGCTCCAGGTGAGTTCCAACAGGTCCGTGGCCATTCCTTCAGCACCCTGACTCGGACTATTCACCTTTCATCACTCGGATGGTTCCACATCAATAAAAGATAACAAATTCCTGCCCCTTCCCAGCACACACCCATAGGTGAGAAGCTGTTTCTGAAGGAGATCTCAAGGAATATGCACAATTCAGGAAACGGCTGGACCTGTTCTCCACCCACAGAGGAATTGTTCTGTTTCAGGAAGCTCCCCACGGGCCATTATTTGCTGAAAAAAGCCCAGTTCCTCCGCAGCAGAGCCTTTTTCACATTAAAATTAAAGCAGCAATAAACCTTAAGTCACAAAGATCTCAACCTTTCGCTCGGCTTGGGGTGCTCCGCCCCTTCCCAAGCAGATTTTCACTCACCTGTGTGAGCTCCCAGAAACTCCGAGTGTCCCTCACCACTTCATTAAAAATCACAATTAATCAGCTTCCAGGACACACTGCAATCTCCCTCACACCAAGATCACTTAGGTGGGGACAAAGCCCCTTTCCAGCTCTCCCCAAAATTCTCTTTATCACTGACCCCCACACTCCCCCAGTGCTGCCAAACGCCAAATGTTTGCAGTGTCCCGCAGCCACGCGGGATTGTCACCCCGGCTGCTGGCACCTGACACCTTCTCTGCGCGAACACACGACCCATTTCCATTTAACTCCTTCCCGCCCAAGGCTGCAATGTCTCTGGGAACTCAGCAGTGCCACGGGGAGCACAGAACCATATTTAACCCACAACTCAGCCCCACTGCCGGATCTCTAAATCCCACCCAGCTCCAGCGGGGTGTTCCCAGACTGCCTCACTCTGCAGAGAGCCTCCGGTTTTCACTCACAGCGCCAATGCCAAACTCTGGTTAACAGGCACAGAGCTCACTGCTGGCTTCACGCTGCAAAATCTGCACGTGCTCAGGGAATAACTCTCCCCTGGGATCTTTAGGACAGCATTTTCCCCATCTGGATAGCACTGTCAAACACCCTGAGAGCCCTAATGCTGGCCTGGTGGAATGGGATGGGGCTCTAAGGTCCCTTCCAACCCAAACCAGGCTGCGAGATTCCACACTCCTGTGATCCCAGGATTCCCCTGGAGCACAGAGCCAAGGCGAAATTCCCCTCAACAGCCGGGAAACTCTAGGACTGAACATTATCTGCAGAGCAGAAAGGAAGGAGCGAGAAAGGAGGATGAAATGATGAAACTAGGGGGGGATTGGTGTGTGAGAGAGGCAGCTTTTCCCAGCGGATCCTCCCGCAGGCCGAGCTCCCTGCCCTTGCCGGCCCTCCAGGCCCGGGCGGCGCTGACCATGATGCTGCACCGGGAGCACACAGCGCTGCCCGGCCTGGCAGCAGCACACAGGCATTTTCCTCGGCGCTGCGGGATTTCCTTGGAGCAGGAGGCTCGGATGGAGCAGCCTCTTGGCCCCGCTCCGCTCTGCCACTAATTGTCATGCACTTGGCTGCGAACTCGCCGGGGAGGAGGCAGCCGCGCTGGATTTAGCTCACGCTAGCCTACAAGGAACGGAGAAGGCTTGGGGTGTGGTGGGTTGGTTGTTGCTTCTTTTTTTTTTTTTT
>NW_005054596.1:285660-288820 GCF_000277835.1 Geospiza fortis | reverse complement strand
CTCGGGCACAATGGCGGAGCCCGCCTGAGGGAACCGTCCCTTCAGGGACACCATGGCAGAGCCCGCCTGAGAAAAGCGTCCCTTCAGATTTACCATGGTGGCGCTCACCTGAGGCAGCTTCCCGTGAGGAGCGTTGAGAGTGGAATGGCGTAGCCCCTTCTCAGGGATCTGTCCCTTCAGACACACCATGGTAGCGACCACCTCAGGGATCTGTCCCCTCAGGGGCACTGAGGGTGCCGGTGGTGCAACCCCTCTTTGGGGATCCGTCACCTCGGAGACACCATGGCGGAGCTCATGGCATCTGTCCCCTCAGGGGCACTGAGAGCACGGTAGCATGGCAGGATGCCGCCTGAGGGACCCATCCCTGTGGGTGCCATGTTGAAGCCTGGCTGAGACATCTTCCCCTCAGGGCCACTGAGGGCAAGATGGTGGAGCCCTCCTGAGGGATCAATCCCTGCAAGTGCCATGGCAGAGCCCGCCTGAGGGATCCATCCCCTCAGGGCCGGCATGGCAGAAGCGGCCTGAGGCAGCCTACCCTGAGGGCCGCCATGGCAGAGCCTGCCTGAGGGATCCCTCCCCTCAGTGGCGCCATGGCGGAGCCCGCCCGAGGGAACCGTCCCTTCAGGGACCCGATGGCAGAGCCCGCCTGAGAGATCCAGCCCCTCAGGGCCGGCATGGCAGAAGCGGCCTGAGGCAGCCTACCCTGAGGGCCGCCATGGCAGAGCCTGCCTGAGGGATCCCTCCCCTCAGTGGCGCCATGGCGGAGCCCGCCCGAGGGAACCGTCCCTTCAGGGACCCGATGGCAGAGCCCGCCTGAGAGATCCAGCCCCTCAGGGCCGGCATGGCAGAAGCGGCCTGAGGCAGCCTACCCTGAGGGCCGCCATGGCAGAGCCTGCCTGAGGGATCCCTCCCCTCAGTGGCGCCATGGCGGAGCCCGCCCGAGGGAACCGTCCCTTCAGGGACCCGATGGCAGAGCCCGCCTGAGAGATCCAGCCCCTCAGGGCCGGCATGGCAGAAGCGGCCTGAGGCAGCCTACCCTGAGGGCCGCCATGGCAGAGCCTGCCTGAGGGATCCCTCCCCTCAGTGGCGCCATGGCGGAGCCCGCCCGAGGGAACCGTCCCTTCAGGGACCCGATGGCAGAGCCCGCCTGAGGGATCCATCCCCTCAGGGACACCATGGCAGAGCCCCTCTGGCTGGGATGTGAGAAGCACCACACTCCTCCTCACTTCTGTTCTTCATGGGCTTAAAACACTAGTGACTACAAGGCAAGAGCTGGTATTTGGCTCTGTTCATACTCATTTCAGGAGTTTCTGTGCCTTTCTGTAGGGGCCACAGTGTGTCAGAAGAACCCAATTCCACCCCGAATTGTTCAGCTTAAGGTCCATGCACCCACAAAACACCAATATCAGTTTAAACACCATTCTATCCATCTGTGCTTCCACACAAAAGATTTTTCAAGGGCTGGGTCATTTTTGCACAAGTAGGAAACTGAGGCCACGTGAAGCAAAGGTGTTTGCTCCATGTTAGCAGTGGAGCTGTGGGCAAAGAGAACAAAAAGTCTCTCATGGATGACTGGACAAGCCAGGCACGCTGGAAACTGGCTGTTGGTGAGCTTTGGGTGGCTTTTCTCTATTTTCCCTTCATAAATCACAGATGCCAGGTCACATTTGCTGGTTGCTTTTGCTTTGTTCTGAGCGCAGCTGATGGTGGGGAGATATGAGGATTGTAGGAGATCATGGGACAGACCAGCAGAGAAGGAGACTGGGGGAAAAAACAGCAGAAAATCCTCCAGATCAGATTTTCAGCTTTCTGCAGAGCCCTGTGTCACCAGCGTGCCCGTAGTGGGGTGGGCTGGGAATTAATGGGTGGTGTCATCCCAAACTGCCCCGGTTTCTTGACTTTGTGTCCCTCCTCCTTCACCCTGCCCAGGTCAGTCTCAGCTGATCATCAGCAAACAGACTCCACCACGTCCTTCTACTGCTGCTGTGACTCACTGAAAGCAAGGACCAGGCACACCTTTTCCATGAAAACCCTGCTGAAACTCCTCCCTCCCTGAGCGCTTCAGGCCTCGGCTGAGGATGGCAGGGGCGAGCTCACACGTGAGGAGCAGCAGGTTTTTGGCCGTGTGCTGGTGCTCCACGTCATCCTGGCTGCCCCTGGCTCCCCAGGGATGCCAGGTTTGATGTGCCTCAGAGATTCCACTGCGCTGGAGAATTTCCACCGTGCGTTTCCATGACTCACTGTTGGTGCCAGCTGATTCATCTGTGTGACACTACTCTGCTTTTTCTCACCGTGGCATGGAAACATCCTCTTTTTTTTTTTTTTTTCACTCTGTGTGGAACAATCCTGACAGCAGCCCTTGCAAACCAGACAAAAAGGGGAACAGAGACCCAGAAATCCAGTTTTACCCAGCGCTGCCCCTCGCACTGCTCTTTGCACTCTGTTTTCCCAGGATTTCGCTGTAACTCTGCTCCTTGCAGACACCCACTCTCTATTAGGCCTTACCTCCAGTGCCTGTTTTCCAAGTTTGGAAGGAGTGAGCGCTGGGAGCAGGCTCTGGATCTGCTCAGCAATCCTTGCTCAGTAACCATGGCAGCTCAGGGTGACTCACGCTGCCACAGGCCCGAGCCCAACTTAGCAGGAGGAATTTTTCCCCCCTCCTCTGTCACCAGCTCGGAGTTTCTCTCCACAGTTGCATAACTCAGCTGTCACTTGTGTTCCTCTGGTTCTGCTCTGCTGTCACCTGGAGCATTCCTGGAAGGTCTCCATTGGAGGTTGTTCCCCAGGCAGGGAATGAAGGCTCTGCACGGAGCTGAGCCATGGATTTGTGATCATACAGCGCAAGAAAACCAGAGCAGAAAGTTCCCATGGCCAGGAGATGTCCTCATGGGTCTGATCCCGAGTCTCTTGGAGCATAGAGTTCCTACAAATTCCTACAATTTATAACAAAGTACTCAGGTATCCAGCCATATCAACTGTGGCAAAAAAAAACCCCACTCTCTTGTTGTCCCACGGATGAGGGAATCCTCTTAAAACTGGAGTTGTGCAGGAAAAGGGGATTTGCCAGCCCTAGATACACCACGGTGGCTCGGTAGTGAGGAGAACCCTGGGATTCCAGCAGATGGAGCCTGAGCAGGGTGATGTGTTTGCCTGGTGTGGG
>NW_005054596.1:283820-285608 GCF_000277835.1 Geospiza fortis | reverse complement strand
TTCCCAATCCCTGCGTTTTCCCTTCAAGCAAGACCCGTATTTTCACCTGGGGGGTGGCTCAGTTTTGATTATTCTCTGCTTATTCCTTCAGAACAAGGAAGACAGAAAACCTTGGAAGCCAGACAAAAAAAACAAACCCTGTAATCAGCAGAAAATTCAGGAGAATTTCAGTTCTGAGATAGCAGCAAAGAGGCATCATCCTTATTTTGTGGGGGAATTTGGAGCTTGTCTTCTTGCAGCTGTGAGTGTTTGAGAGATCCCTGTTATTTCCATGTGTTTAGTGATGTGCTTTGGCACTTGAAAGCTTTCGCAGGATGGGTTGGGGTGGAAAGGGTTGCAAGGATCATCCCATTCCACCCCACTGTCCCAGGCTGCTCCAAGCCCCGTTAAGCCTGGCCTGGGACACTTCCAGGGATCCAGGGGCAGCCACAGCTGCTCTGGGAATTCCATCCCAGAGCCTCCCCACCCTCACAGGGAAGAATCTCTTTGCTTTGCCTCACATGGACTCACCTTCCTTTGAATGTATTGTGGGCCAGGGCAGAGCCCGAAACAGAGTCCAGCACAAAACTCCTCTTTTGCAGCTGCTCTCAGGGCTGAGAAACCCTGGATAACATCAGATAATGCTCCCACAGGGCCGCTTGCCAGGAAAACAGCGATCCCAAAAGGTAACTGCGACCTGATTAATGGCTATTCATCTCCCCAGAGGCACAATGGCAGCTGGAGAACGACATTAACCCCGTGAGATAACATCGGGGTGAGGCTCCACTGAGGCCTCATTCACACCCTGCTGCACAGGTGAGCCCTTCAGTTCTCATCCTAAACAGCCAGGAAAAAATTAGACTGAACAAAACCCGCGTGCTCTGAGAAATGAGAGAAAGGAGAGCTTGTAAAATCACACAGTGACGTGCTAGGAGGGAAAAGAGTCAAAGGCAGAGCTGCTCCAAAAAAACCCCCAAAAAACCAAAAAAAATTTAAAAAAAAACCAAAACAAATGTGAGGAATGGCACAAACAAACAAATTAACGAACTCAAGGTAGTCATAAAAAAATCTAGATGTTCTTTCTGCCTAAGCAGGAAGCTGAGTTGCCACTTCCCAATCCCGTGAGTTATTCCCAGCCAGCTCCCGTGCTCACAGCTGCTGTGGGCAGCGGTCAGACTGGAGTCTGCTTCCCTCCGTGCTTTCCTCCCCGCAGAAATGGCTTTCTGTGCAAAACAAACAGCGGGCGATTTGGGGCAGGCTGGTTTGGAATGCACACACGGAGTCCGGGGAGGAATCTCAGCAGGGCTGAGATCAGCTGTTAGCACAGACAGCTGGAGCTTGCCTGACCTTATTTTCTGCACAGAAGGAACAAGAGGGACACAAATCAAACTGCTTTCCCTCCTCCCTCCTCTCTGACCCAGCCCAAAATTATTTGTCTCCATTGCAAATTCTTCTCCCAGCTCAGCCACACTCTAATGTTTTTCCCCACCCAGTTTTTTAGGGAATGGGGTCCAACAATTCAGCTGTTCCCTGACCTCGTTATTACCCTGAGGGAAGGGATAACTTTTGTTGGGAGCAGCTCCTCCCAGCCACAGGCAGCTTTGCTACACCCCAGCTTGCTCCTGGGTGCCAGTGAGAGTCTCCAGGAAAGCACAGGGAGGGGGAAACTTGGAACATCTGGAGGAATTTTCAGGATGTGGCTGATCCGGCAGGAGCAGACGGCAGGTGGCACCCCTGGATTAGCACAGGGCTGGCTCCAGCCAGGCTGGGCACGGCCTGCACCTGGGCTCCTCTCCAAAAAAAGCAGGG
>NW_005054596.1:271761-283643 GCF_000277835.1 Geospiza fortis | reverse complement strand
GGCAAGGCAAGGCAAGGAAAGGGAAGGGAAGGCAAGGCAAGGCAAGGCAAGGCAAGGCAAGGAAAGGAAAGGAAAGGAAAGGAAAGGAAAGGAAAGGACAATGCCGTGGCTGGCAGGGAAGGAGAGCAGCTAGGAGTCCCTACATGCTGCACAAGAGAGCTCCCTGGAAGCTGCGCTGCAATGGCTATCACTGAGCAGCAGGATTCCCCCCTGGCTCCTGTCCCACACGGTGTCTGTCCCGAAGGGGTCACTCTGGGCTGCCCAGGGCTGGTTTGGGGACAGGGGACAGCTCCGTGTCCCAGCCATTGATGTGTGAGCTGTGCTGTCATGGCCATCACAGAGCACCAGGATTCCCTCCTGGCTCCTGTCCCACACAGCGTGTGTCCCCAAGGGGTCACTGTGGGGTGCTCAGGGCACCAGGATTCCTTCCTGACTCCTGTCCCACACAGCGTGTGTCCCCAAGGGGTCACTGTGGGGTGCTCAGAGCACCAGGATTCCCTCCTGGCTCCTGTCCCACACAATGTGTGTCCCCAAGGGGTCACTGTGGGTGCCCAGAGCTGGTTTGGGCACTGGGGACAGCTCCGTGTCCCAGCCATCGATGGGATCGGTGCAGTGATGGCAGCTGAGCGGCCCCAGCCGCCGCAGGGCGCAGGCAGCCAGGCAGAAAGGCCGATAATCCATCAGCCTAAAGAGCAGTGATTAACATGAAATGAAGACAATGGGCTGCGATCAGTGTGGCAGTGACAGAGGGGACAGCCAGGAGGTCACTGCCGAGCTGGCAGCAGCAGCACCGCGCTGCTTCTCACATCTCTTGTGGGGGATATTTATTTTCCCTAGCTCCTGCAGCTCGTCCTTCAGCAGCTAAATCCAAACGAGCGCTATCAGCTGGCCTTGGAAATGATAAATATCATTTTCCTAGCCCTGCATTAGCCACGGGTGGTGCTGACCCTAATGGTTCGCTCTGATCAGCGTTCTCTGCTGCCCTGGGGCACATTCACTTCAGCCAGTGATGCAATAAAAGTGATTTAATGAAACCTGAGGCTCCCTCCTCCCTCGGGAGGGTGACACCCAAAATAAACCCCAGCCATGAGAAAGAGCAGGGCCCAGCCAGGGGGGCACTGATGGATTTTAATGGCCTGGGGCAGCTTTACCTGGGACCCCCACCCACCACCCACCCTCTGCTGTTGCTCCGTGCAAGCCCAGCCGCGGGGAGATGCTCTTAGCTTGAGCTCGAATGTGCTGAATCCGGCCTAATTTGGGCTTCCAGCTCAGGAAAGGGCCATTTTCATCATGTTGGGATCTGCAAGGACACAGGTGGGGTGCAAACTGTCCCAAGATTGAGGCGTGATGCACAACCCACGTTCTAAAACCTTCTCCCACTGGCTGGGGGTTACCAAAACCCCAAAGTCACCTAAGGCCAGCCCAAAATCATTGTTAGAACCCCCCAAAAGTGGAGTCAGGGTTAGGGTTAGGTGCCACAATTTGGGGTGTCCTGTGAAGTTGGGATTGCTGATCCTTCCAGCTCGGGGTATTCCACAGTTCTGTGCCCCACTGAGGGCTGGAAATGGGTGAAATTGGGAGAACTGGGGATTTTAGTGTGCGCTGAGGACAATGTTTGGCCTTCAGGCTCCTGAGAAACAAGCTGAGGAAATTGCAGTGCAGAGAATTGGGAAGAGCTGGATGCACTCAGTAAAAGAAAAGCAATTTAGGAAGAGATTTTTTTTTTTTTAATCAACAGGGGGAAATGAGCAAGAGTGAGTGACCAGACTGGGCTGAATATCCCAACTATTTCACCTCCTAAAGCTCAGAGGAGTGACAGGAGGGGAGCTTTAATTGATGGCAAACATTACAGCTGGTGCTGAATTCTCCAGCCTGGGCAGGAGAGACTTTTATAGCAGTGAACACAGGAGCATTGTGAAAGATGACTGTGATTCTTTGGGCATTTCTAGGTTAGATTGCAGCAAAATTGCAGAAAAAAAAAAGGGCAATTTTGCTTTAATCAACTCTCTAACAAAGCCCCGACATAGTGAAAAGCAGAAGCATCAGAAGATAGGAAATTGTCAGCCTTGCTGGAGCTGAAAGATAAGATTGTACTCCCTCCAGCTACAATAAGAGAAGATAAATTATCCTTGGGGGCAATTCAGAGAGAAAATAATGTACAATTAAAGTTATTTGAATTACGCTTTTAGGGAAGCACAAGTGGAGGAATGAAACAGCCTCAGTGGAAAGGCTGAAACATTCCCATGTGCTTTTAGAAAGCAGAACTAGGGGGAAAAAGTAATACATTTTGGGAAAAAAATTATTGTCTTGGTTTGAACAGACAGGTGTCTGCTAAGGAAGGGAGCAGCCTCCCTTGAAATGGAAAATGTAAACTCACTCACTCTGAATTATTGTAATTTTGAAATTAAGGGGCTTTCAGGAAAAGATATGGGAGTAGGAATAACAGTTCTTTATTAGGGAAGAAAATAAAAATGAAATAAAAATGCAGTGGTAAAAACCATCACTGCCAGAGTCAGAGCAGGCCCTGCCCCCTGTGTGTCAGGGGGTGGCACAGCCCCATCCCATGGGGGCTCAGCCCTCCTGCAGTGCCAGCTGTGCTGCTGCTGAAGCAGGGATCCTGCACAAGGGGGGAGTTTTCCTCTGCAGCTCCAGGGCTGCTGGAGATGGGCCTGGGCTCCCTCTGGGAATGCAGGGCAGCAGAAAGCTGCTCCTCTGGGAATGCAGTGGGCAAAGGCTGCTGGGGTGTCCCAAACATCAGATTGTATCCAGGTAGGAATGCTTGGCTCCTCCCCTGGGCAGAGCATCTCCCCATGGGATGATGGAATTTGATCAGCCATGCAGGGACACTCACTGGCCCATGAACAGAAGATAATTAATAATTAATGTCCCATTAATAGAATATATTTACTGGAGGGAAGATGGGTTGTGAAAGAGATAAGGAAAACTGCCCAATGAACAGAAGAGAACTGCCCCACACCCAAGAGATGATAATAGAATACACACCCCAGCTACATCTTTCAAGGTAAGACTGATGAATTGAGTAAGGAAATGCTAAAGAAGAGCAAAGGATTGTCTGTGAAAGGGACCCTGGAGGGAGAAGCTGGGCCTGGGGGGAAGAAAAGCAGCTCTGGGCTCAACAGGAGGGAGAGGCAGGGCTGGGAAAGGTTGGGGAGTGGCTGCAGGGCTGGAAATCTCATCCCTGAGGGTTCTGAGAGGCTAGACAGTGACAGCAGGGCTGGAAATCTCATCCCTGGAGCAGCTTTGCCTCTCCAGAGCTGGGGTGGGTGTGGAGCTGGGGCTGTGCAGGAGCAGCTCCACCCTCTGTCCTCATCCAGGGCTCCAGCACTCACTGCCGCTCCCTGATGAAAAAAACAAAGTTCACTTTTTAGAATTTTTAAAAGTTTATTAAGGGATAAAAGGGATAAAATGCAGCACTGGGGTGCTTGACTATTTTCCAAAAGCACACGGTTAACTTAAACCATGTTCTCTATATATTGTGAAATTACAGGGGGTACATGCATATTCATAGGAATTTTTACATATCCAAACATTTCTTTGAGTTTAGATGTTTTGATTGTTTTTAACCTTTGACTTGTCTTCATGCCACCTTCTAGATTAAACCAATATATTTTATTTCTTCTTGTGGCTCCATCCTGTTGTATTTTCACTCCCTGATAACAAGGGTCAATAAATTCTTCCCTTTTTTGGTGCTGTGGTTTCTGTTTCAGTTATCTTGTCTTTCAGGCAAGATGGTCCCCAAATGTGGGAAATCACCTCATTATTTTACACCATTTTCTGAGTTAGTTACATGAAAAAGCATTTTAACATTTTAGTCTTTGTTATGCTACAGTCTAAAATATTATATATTAAACTACTACTTATAAAAGCTATTCAGTGCATACATAAACTGACAGATTATACTACATCTTAATTACAGCAGTAATTGCAAACTGTACTTTATCAGGATTTTTGTGATCAATAATAACTTGCAAAAGCTAATAGATAAATGCAAAAGCTAATACTGATATTTGTTATTTATAATACAGAGATCATGGGAATGACTTCCAAACTTCGGGCAAACCCTGCTGGTGCTGGGTGCAGAGGCTATGCCAGGCTTTGCTGACACCTGCCCTTCTCTGGGCTCTGTTTGAGCAAACAAGCAGAGTGTAAAGGTTAAAAAAGGCTCCGTGTTTCCATGGAGAGCTGCCCTGCTTGGAAAATGCAAAATGTGCCTGGGGTGTGTGTTCTGTTGACATCTGTTACGGGTGGGGCAGTTACCTTCTGTTCATTGGGAAGTTTTCTTTATCTCTTCCACAACCAATCCTCCCTCCAGTAAATATCTTCTGTTAATGGGCCATTAATTATTAATTATCTTCTGTTCATGGGCCAGTGAGTGTCCCTCCATCTGCAGCAGCCCTGGAGCTGCAGAGGAAAACTCCCCCCTTGTGCAGGATCCCTGCTCCAGCAGCAGCACAGCTGGCACTGCAGGAGGGCTGAGCCCCCATGGGATGGGGCTGTGCCACCCCCTGACACACAGGGGGGCAGGGCCTGCTCTGACTCTGGCACTGATGTTTTGTACCACTGCATTTTTATTTCATTTTTATTTTCTTCCCTAATAAAGAACTGTTATTCCTACTCCCATATCTTTGCCTGAAAGCCCCTTAATTTCAAAATTACAATAATTCAGAGTGAGTGAGTTTACATTTTCCATTTCAAGGGAGGCTGCTCCCTTCCTTAGCAGACACCTGTCTGTTCAAACCCAGACAAAAGGTGAAACAGGCTCTGTGTTTCCATGGAGAGCTGCCCTGCTGCCCCTGTGCTCCCGAGGGGACCGAGGCCCATCCCCAGGTGGGTCCCTGCCCTGGAGCAGCCAGCTGATGGTGAGTGGGTGTGAAAAACACAGTTCACTCTCCTGTGACCATTTAAAAAGTTACAGGTGGATGGAATTAAAAGGTATTTAACGGGTATCCCTGATGATAGCAGGGTGCTCTTGGCTGATGCCACAATAACCTTTGCTCTGTGGTCCTTGTTTCCTCCTGTCCTTTATTAAAAGTTTTACATTTTCACAGGAGAGTGAAGGTGTTTTTCCCATCCTTCTGTGCTGGCAGCTGCCTCAGAGGAAGGGGAATGAGAAGGAGGACGTTGCTGAGGTGGAGAAGCCGCTTTGGGAAGGGCTTTTCTTGGAAAAAACCTCCGTGCTGTGTGCCACAGGGCGGGCTCCAAAAATAAGCAAACCTGGCAATGCAGTGTGCTCACAGCTCCTCCATGAGCAGCAGCACGGGGTTATTCCATCCCAGGCCCCCTTCCCATGGGATCAGCCCTTTCCCAGCGCTGGGGTAACTGGGACAGCCACAGGGCTGGCTGGGCTGGAGCAGCACTGCCTGCCTGGCTCCGGCTGCTGGGAGCCCTGAGCTTGCAGAGTTTCAGGGTTTGCTGGGAAACTGGGCTGGGCAGGGAGAGGGGCAGTGTCCCACCGCAGGCACATTCACAGGAGCCCGGGCTGTGGGGATGTGTCCGTGTGTCCCTGTGTCTGTGTGTCCGCGTGCAGCCTGGCAGCAGGATGTGCCTCTGGGGCAGTGGGATGCAGTGTGGGACAGGGCAATGTGTCTGTGTGTCCGTGTGTCCGTGTGTCTGTACATCCGTGTCTATGTGTTCATGTGTCCGTGCACAGCCTGGCAGCAGGATGTGCCTCTGGGGCCCTGGGATGCAGAATAGGGCAGTGTGTCTGTGTGTCTGCATGTCCATGTGTCCTTTTGTCCTTGTGTCTCTGTGCAGCAGGATGTGCCTCTGGGGCAGTGAGATACAGTGTGGGACAGGGCAGTGTGTCTGTGTGTCCGTGTGTCTGTGCACAGCAGGATGTGCCTCAGGGGCACTGGGATGTGGTGTGGGACAGGACAGGGCAGTGTGTGCATCCGTGTGTCTGTGTGTCCGTGTGTTCATATGTCCGTGTGTCCATGCATCCATGTGTCTGTGCGTCCGTGTATCTGGGTGTCCATATGTCTGCTTGCCCGTGTATCCATGTGCAGCAGGATGTGCCCCTGGGGCAGTGTGTCCATCTGTCCGTGTGTCTGTGTGCAGCAGGATGTTCCTCTGGAGCAGTGTGTCCATCTGTCCATGTGTCCATGCATCCATGTGTCTGTGCGTCTGTGTATCTGGGTGTCCGTATGTCTGCTTGCCCGTGTATCCATGTGCAGCAGGATCTGCCCCTGGGGCAGCGTGTCCATCTGTCCGTGTGTCCGTGTGCAGCAGGATGTTCCTCTGGAGCAGTGTGTCCATCTGTCCATGTGTCCATGCATCCATGTGTCTGTGCGTCTGTGTATCTGGGTGTCCGTATGTCTGCTTGCCCGTGTATCCATGTGCAGCAGGATCTGCCCCTGGGGCAGCGTGTCCATCTGTCCGTGTGTCCGTGTGCAGCAGGATGTTCCTCTGGAGCAGTGTGTCCATCTGTCCATGTGTCCATGCATCCATGTGTCTGTGCGTCTGTGTATCTGGGTGTCCGTATGTCTGCTTGCCCGTGTATCCATGTGCAGCAGGATCTGCCCCTGGGGCAGCGTGTCCATCTGTCCGTGTGTCCGTGTGCAGCAGGATGTGCCCTGCAATCCCTCAGGGCACACGGGGCGCTCTGCCAGGCCCTGTGTGATGCTGCTGGCACCTCCCGGGCGGGCAGGAGCCAGGAGCAGATCTTCAGAGGATCTCGGGATGGGCCTCAGCCCCTGGGATCCCAGAATCCCACAGCGACTTAACCCCATCGTGCCCGCTGTCCTGAGCGCTCCCAGCCCTGTCCAGCCTGGCCTTGGCACTGCCAGGGCAGCCACAGCTGCTCCGGGCTGCCCTGCTTTAGGATTTGGCCAACTCCAGGTAACTCTAGGGTAAATAAAAGTGTGGGGTGAAGCCTCCAGGTCTGTCAGCTCTCTGGTGTGCCCACAGACAGGGAGCAGCTCAGGTCCTTCATCCCCACCCTGTACCAGCTGGCCCTGGCTGCCCTGGGCATGGCAGGTCCCTCCCTGGTGACACCTCTCTTGAACTTCCACGTGGCTGGGCCGTGGTGTCCCCACTTCCCTGGGGACATGGTGGCCCCGTGGGCACTGCCAGGCGTTTGTCCTGCCTGGCTGCCCCTGCTCTGCTGCCCCCAAAGGAGTTTGTTTGTTGTAGCAATGTGGGGTTTGTAGTTTATTGAAGGAAAGACCTCAAAGAAACCTTTTAGAGATAACAGCTCTTTTTCCCCAAACCCTGAAGGGATGAAAGCCACGCTGGAAGCTGGGCCAAAGAAAAGCCTGGTGGCTTTTCTCTGATAACAAAATACCTGGCTGATATTTACAGATAGCTGGGCTGCTCTGAGCTGAATTCATTCCCTGGGAGATCAAAACCCTGCACGTGCTTTGGGACTGGGGCAGGAACCTCTGGCTCCTTCCTTCCTGCTCTTCTGGGAATTTCAGGTGGAATTTTGGCCAGGAATTTTGCCAGGTGGATGCTCCTGCTGCCTTCCAGCCTGGCTCCAGGGACTGAGGGGGGATGGCAGAGCACCAAGGGTGATGCCTTTGGGGGAGAAGGTCTCATATTTCCTCAATCTGTGGGGGGAAAAATGGATTTATAGAAAATTCTCAGGGCCTGACAGAAAGCTCACATATCTGTATGCAAACCTTGAGATGAGAAATGCTGACTGAGAAATGCCATGGAATAGGACAGACATTGTGGAGAGAGAAATGGAACTAGAAACAAGTTTCAAAGTTGCAAATAAGACCAGATACTTTGGAGAAACAGAACTATGAAAGATGAATTTTAGATTATTGGCTTTAAGGCATTTCCAGCATGGTGTGACAAAAGCTGATAGGCCAAGAAATGCTTATAATGTAATTAGGAAATAGTTGGCTTCTGATTGTGATGGTGTGAATTATAACATCTGTATTGTCTCACCCTTCTCATGAGACTGAAAATGGAATAAAAGCTTTTAAAACACCTCTCAGCTGCCCCATCTCTGGGTCAGAAAAGGGTTTAATCCGACAAAAAAAATCCACTTTTTTTGCCTTCTTCCTGCTGTCCTTGCTGGATGTGGGGCGCTGGTGGCAGCAGAGCTGGGGGGAGGACGTGGGGAGGAAGCAGGAGGAAAGGAGAAGGGAAAAGCCTCATTTTCCATGCCTGGGGGAGGGAAGGGCTCTGGCTCCTCATCCCTTTGCTCCTCCCAGAACAGAGGAGCTTTTCATCCTGGAAAAGCCTCTGAGAAAGGGCACAGCCCTCCCCGAGGAGCAGGGAACAGCCTGGGCTGAGAGAGAGACGTGGAACCAAAAACCAGGAACAAGCTGGGAAAGGTGGCCGTGCAAAAAGAGCAGAAATTCCGGAGAATTCAACTGGAATGTGCATCGGAGCAGGACAACGTGGGGGAAAAATAGAGGGGATTGGTGTTAAATATCGGTTAAAAATATTGGTTAAAATAGAGGTGATTTGTGTTAAATACAGGTAAAAATATAGATAAAATAGAGGTAAAAATAGAGGTGATTGGTGTTAAATATAGGTAAAAATATAGGTTCAAATAGAGGTGATTTGTGTTAAATACAGGTAAAAATACAGATAAATAGAGGTAAAAATATAGGTAATTGGTGTTAAATGTAGGTTAAAAATACTGGTTAAAATAGAGGTGATTTGTGTTAAATACAGGTAAAAATATAGATAAAATAGAGGTGATTTGTGTTAAATATAGGTAAAAATATAGGTTAAAATAGAGGTGATTTGTGTTAAATACAGGTAAAAATATAAGTAAAAATAGAGGTGATTGGTGTTAAATGTAGGTAAAAATATAGGTTAAAATAGAGGTGATTTGTGTTAAATACAGGTAAAATTATAGATAAAATATAAGTAAAAATATAGGTAAATATAGGTAAAAATATAGGTAAATATAGGTAAAAATATAGGTAATAATAAGGGTAATTTTGTTAAATAGAAGTAAAAATATATGTAAAATTCTATGTGATTGGTGTTAAATATAGGTTAAAATATAAGTAGAAATATAGCTGATTGGTGTTAAATATAATTAATAATATAGGTAAAAATAGAGGCAAAAATAGAAGTGATTTGTGTTAAATATAGCTAAAAATAGAGGTAAAAATAGAGGTGATTTGTGTTAAATATAAGTAAAAATACAGGTAAAATAGAGGTGATTTGTGTTAAATATAGGTAAAAATATATGTAAAATATAGATAAAATAGAGGTAAAAATATAGGTGATTGGTGTTAAATGTAGGTAAAATACAGGTGACTGGTGTTAAATATAGGTAAAAATACAGGTGATTTGTGTTAAATATAGATAAAAATATAGCTAAATTATAGGCAAAAAAATAGGTGATTAGTGTTAAATTCAGGTAAAAATACAGGTAAAAATAGAGATAAACTCCAGGTAAACATAGAGGTGATTGGTGTTAGGAGAATTAGCAGCATTGTGTGGCAAGCTAATAGGCTGAGAACCATTTATAAGGTATTTTACCCAGGAAATAGGCTGGCTTCTGATGGAATGGCATTGAGTTTTACACATTTTCATGTCTCACCCTGCAATGAGACTGAGAATGGAATAAAATCTTTTCAAAAAGTTGCCCCATCTGTAAAAGCTGGGAATAATCTGACAGCACCAGATGGGCTTTGAAGTCCTTGCCAACACAAACCCTCCTTGATGTCAGCAGGTTTTTGGGGATGGAAGGGGGGATTTACCCTTTTATTGGGGAGAAATGATGCCTCAGGTTTAGCTTTTCTATTTTTCAGATTTAGTGTGTGGCCCTGAGCTTCATATTATGGGATGGTGAGCTGTCTGCACAGAGCAGGGAGACAAAACAACTCCTGCTCTAGCTGGGCACCTGTGGCACTCACATTCTCTGAAAAAATCCCTTCTGCCAGGGTTTTCCTCCTGGGAAGCTGAAAGGCACAGAGAGCCTGAGAAAAAGGAAAACAATTCTTCTCTCATTTGCTTCTCCTGTGCTGTGCTCATGTGCAATGTGTTTGGGGATTGTTTATTACAGGTGATCGTTCCATTGGATTCTGCTGTGAGTTGTTTTCACTCTTTGGCCAATCAGGGCCAAGCTGTGTCAGGGCTCTGGAAAGAGTCAGGAGCTTTTGTTTTTATCTTTTTAGCATTCAGTAAGTATCCTTTCTGTATTCCTTAGTATAGTATAATGTAATGTAATGTAATGTAATGTAATATAATATAATATAATACAATATAATGATATAATGTAATATAATATAATATAATGTAATATAATATAATGTAATATAATATAATATAATATAATATAATATAATATAATATAATATAATATAATATAATATAATATAATATAATATAATATAATATAATATAATATAATATAATATAATATAATATAATATAATATAATATAATATAATATAATATAATATAATATAATATAATATAATATAATATAATATAATATAATATAATATAATATAATATAATATAATATAATACAATATAATATAATACAATACAATAATAAATGAGCCTTCTGACCCCATGGAGTCAGATGCATCATTCCTGCCTTCGTCAGGGCATCCCAGCAAACACCACAGGCACCAAGGACAAATGATCCAAATTTCGGGCCCAAGAGCACAAACACTGGTGGAATGAAGAGAGAAAAACAAGGATGGGACTTCATAACCTAAACCTGGAGTTGGACAATTAACTGCAATATGTAAATGGAGCAGAATTTACAAAAGTGAGAGACCCCATGACCAGCTGTCCATTTTTGTGACCATTTTGGGTCCATTTTGGGTGCAGCCCTGGCTGGGCTCTTGTGCTGCCCAAGGTGGATGCATTGAGGAGATCCTTTTAATAAATCCCTTTATTAAATAGAAATATTATACATATATATACTACTGCTAACAATATTAATATCAATAATAACTAATAAAATAATAATATAAAATTCAATAATATCTAAAAACATTCTATATAAATATAAATCCCTTCCCAAGGCATCACTGGGTCAGTCCTGAGCCTGCTGGGTGCTGGGTGGAAATTTGGGAATGATCCTGCTGAGCCCCACACTTTTGATTCCCAGATCTCAACTGCTGGAAAGCAGAGCTGTGCACAGCATTTCCATGGTGACAATGGGAATTTTCACCAGCAGAAACAGCCCTGAGCCCCTGAGCCCACCCTGGGTGTGTCCCAGCGCCTCCCTCCTGCTCCTCCTGACCGAAGCCAGGCCTTATTTTTTGCAAGAATTATTTTGCAAGAATTAGCCTTGCAAATCCCAGCCCCGTGCTTCACCGTTCTGTGGGGTTTTAGGTCATTTTTATGCACGTTTCTTCTCCCCACACACACACCCGGGCTGCTGCAGGGTTTGGGGAAGGAAAATAAGCCAAAAAGAATCATTTGGGATGGTGACATCCCCGACTGAAACTCCCCCCTGGAAGCCTTTCCATTGTTAATTATGAGCAGCATGGATTTTAATTTTGGTGTTAAAACCCGCCTTTGTTTCCAACCTTCTTTGTTTTTCCTGTTTTTTTTTGTTTTAATTTTTTGGTGTTTCTGTTTAACCCTCAGAAATCTCCAGGTGCTTCCAAACACCACCAGGAGCAGAGCAGCTGAGAAACCAAAGCAGTGGTGCTGCTTTTGTCACCTGGACTGGTGGGACAAGGGACAAAATCAGGACTGTGGGATGATGGGGAGCCCTGCCCTGGGCACTGCTGGCAGCTGATGTCTTTTTGGGGGGATTCATGTCTTTTTTGGGGAGGGTTCATGTCTTTTTGGGGCGAATTTATGACTTTTTTGGGAGGATTAATGTCTTGGGGGGATTTATGTCTTTGGGGGGATTCATGTTTTTTTGGGGGGGAATTGATGTCTTTTTTGGGGGGGGATTCATGTCTTTTTTGGGGAGG
>NW_005054596.1:269760-271618 GCF_000277835.1 Geospiza fortis | reverse complement strand
TTTTTTGGGGGGGAATTCATGTCTTTTTTTGGGGGGGAATTCATGTCTTTTTGGGGGGGAATTTGTTTCTTTTTTTGGGGAAGGTTCATGTCTTTTTTGGGGGGGATTTATGTCTTTTTTTTTCCTAATTACAAAACATTATAAATATTTCTTAACCAATCAACTTTTTACCACACCATACTCTAAATACCTTAAAACCAATCACCTGAAACAACCCCTCATAAATCCTACTACATCTTTCGTAATTCCGTCTCTCTAAAGCATCTAATCTTATTTCTAAAACTACCCTTTAAAACTTTTTTCTCTCTCAACAATATCCATCCTATCCCATAACATTTCTAAATCAACATTTCTTATCTCAAAGTTTACATATGTGCAAAATCAAAATCCTCCCTTGCCTGCCAGGGGAAAAAAACCCAAAAAACCAAAAAAACCCAAAACCAAACATGGAATGGTTTAAAAATAGCAGGTCTGGGGTTATTTTAACTCTCACCTTTCCATTTTCAGCTCTCCAGCTCTGGGTGTTGCAGCTTTCCCCTGTAATCAAAAGGCTGAGGAGCTTCCTGTGCTCTGCAGCCAAGAAAGGCCCAAACCACCCTCATTTCGGGGGTCCCCTTCCACTGCCAGGGCTCCCAAAATTTTGGGCTTTCCCCTGCATAGTGGTTTTGATTCACTAATTTGAGATTTGATTTGATTTGAAAAATCAAAAAAAAAAAAGATTTTTTTGATGTTTAAAATTTAAGATCAACTTTGAAAATTGGAGATTTTTCTAATGTGATATTTGAAATTTTTGAGGAAAAAAATTAGATTTTTTTTTTGAGATTTTTACCCTCAAATTAACCTCTAATTTGACGTTAATTTAGGTTAATTCCCTAAATCCCTCCCGTGTCAAACTCTGACACGCCGTGAGCGCAGCAGCGCTTTCTGCCTGGCACGGAGCGGGGAAATCATGAACCAGGATTTTCCTGGGAAGCAGCCTGGGCTCCACCTGGCCAATTCCAGCTGCCTTTTGTCCTCCCCACGGGACATGGCTCAGCCCTCCTGCCTGGTCCCATGCAGCTCATCCTGAATCTGGGACCCCCAAAATCCTGAATTTGAGATCTCCAAAATCCTGAATTTGAGATCTCCAAAATCCCCAATTTGAGATCTCCAAAATCCCTGGTTCTGTGCAACACCTCTCGACTTTGAGATCTCCAAATCCTGCACCTCATCCTGAATTTCAGATCTCCAGAACCCCTGGTTCCGTGCACCTCATCCCAAATCTGAGATCTCCAAAATCACGAATTTTAGATCTCCAAAATCCCTGGTTCCGTGCACCTCATCCTGACTTTGAGATTTCCAAAATCCTGAATCTGAGATCTCCAAAATCCCTGGCTCCGTGTATCTCATCCCAAATTCCAGATCTCCAAAATCCCTGGTTCCCTGCACCTCATCCTGACTTTGAGATCTCAAAATCCCAGGCACCCCAATCCCCAGCTCGCTGCTCCCCAATCCTCCTCTCCATGCTCCCCAATGCTTGGCTCTAAGCTCCCCATTCCCCAATTCCCAAAGCTCCCCAGTCCCCATTCCAGGCTCCCCAACCCCCAGGCTCCCCAATCCCCTCACTCCCTCTCCCATCCCCAGCTCCCCAATCCCCATTCCCGGCTCCCCACTCCCCTGGCTCCGTGTCCCGCTCCAGGCTCCTCCCGCCCGTTCCCGGCTCCCTAGTCCCCATTCCCAGCTCCCCAATCCCCATTCCCGGCTCCCATATCCCCTGGCTCCATGTCCCTCTCCAGGCTCCCCAATCCCCATTCCCGGCTAGCTAATTCCCATGCCCGGCTCCCTAATCCCCATTCCAGGCTCCCCCATCCCCCTTCCC
>NW_005054596.1:264936-268747 GCF_000277835.1 Geospiza fortis | reverse complement strand
CGCGGGATGCTCGGGAATCCCACTGGAAGCGCCCTCTTGGCTATGCGGGGCTGGAGGCGGCCCGCGGTGCCGGGAGGAAGCGCTCGTTCCCTTTTTCCCCCGCCGAGACCAGGGAGTGCCCGCCCAGCCTTCCTCCGGCCCGCTGGGGCATCCCGAGCCGCGATCCCTTCCTCCCGGCAAGGATCAGCCCGAATCCCAATCCCTTCCTCCCGGCAAGGATCAGCCCGAGTCCTTGTCCCTTCCTCCCGGCAAGGATCAGCCCGAATCTGTGTCCCTTCCTTCTGCCAAGTATTGCACTCCAAATCCTCATCTCTTCCTCCTTCCCAGTATTACCCCAAATCCCTTCCTCCTTCCAAGTATTGCACCTCAAATCTTTGCCCCTTCTTTCTGTCACGTAATCTTCATCCCTTCCGCCTTCCCAGTATCACCCCAAATCCTCCTCCCAGTATCATCCCAAATCGCTTCCTCCTTCCCAGTATTGCACCCCAAATCTTTGTCCCTTCTTTCTGTCACGTAATCTTCATCCCTTCCGCCTTCCCAGTATCACCCCAAATCCTCCTCCCAGTATCATCCCAAATCGCTTCCTCCTTCCCAGTATTGCACCCCAAATCTTTGTCCCTTCTTTCTGTCACGTAATCTTCATCCCTTCCGCCTTCCCAGTATCACCCCAAATCCTCCTCCCAGTATCATCCCAAATCGCTTCCTCCTTCCCAGTATTGCACCCCAAATCTTTGTCCCTTCTTTCTGTCACGTAATCTTCATCCCTTCCGCCTTCCCAGTATCACCCCAAATCCTCCTCCCAGTATCATCCCAAATCGCTTCCTCCTTCCCAGTATTGCACCCCAAATCTTTGTCCCTTCTTTCTGTCACGTAATCTTCATCCCTTCCTCCTCCCAGTATCACCCCAAATCTTCATCCCTTCCTCCTGCCAGGTGTCACCCTGAATCCTGGTCCCTTCCTAGCCCCAAACACCCCGCCCTGAACCCCCGATGGGGTTTGGGGGCCGTGTCCCATCTTTGCACACCCCGTCCCCACAGAGTCCCACGTGAGGCTTTGCTGCTGCACGCCCACAACTTGAGCAGGACCTAAAAATAATCCTGAGCAGAGCCTGGCTCTTGGCTCCAGGAGAGGGGCAGAGTGGGGGCTGACCCAGGCACCCCAAAATTTAAATTTTTATTTCGTTTACTGCTTCTAAAATAATCTTTCTTTAGTTCACTTAGGGAGAGAAGTCTTCCTTGTTGGTGTTGTGGAGACTTTTTTTGCGAGTTCTCTCGTGGTTTTTTTACAAATAGCAGCTGCCTGGGGAAAATTTATTATCTGAAATTTATTATTTGTTATCCTGAAGCCTCTCTTATTTCCTACAAGCCTTCCCACGGCTTGTTTATGGGTTGTGCTCACTTATGGGGTATTGTTTGAAAGATGAGTTGTTCCAAGGTAAAAGTTCTCATTATCTAGCTCTAAAATTCTCTTCATCTCTTGGAACAGAGATCTGTTTCTTTTCCTTCCTGGGGGCACAGGTTTTCACACTTTTATTTTTTTCTCTGTTTAAACTTTTCATGGGATCACAGCTACCTTAACATCTGCTTGCTTTAGCATGGAGCCCTTTGCTCAATATTAATTTGTACCTTTTATCTCCCTATAGTTTCATGTGTTATAAGGAAAAAAGAATATTTTCTCCATAGCTTACAAGATGATTTTAACCCTTAAATTAAGGCATCTCTTCATCCTTCCCATCTGGGACTTCTTTTTCATCGATTTAGATGTCTTCATGTTGTTCTTTCACATCTTGTTCCTTTCTCTCACTGAGAGAATTGAAGGAGGGAGGATTGAAGCACTGAAAGGGTTAACAACTTCCTTGGGGGTTTGCAAATGGTCAGTGGGAGGCCAGGGGGATAATTTGGGATTATAAAAACCCAGGGAACAGGGTGAGTCGTGCTTCTGGGGGATTTAATTATCCCTTGCCTTTCTGGAGGGAAGTTTTCCGATGGGGAATCCCCACTTGAGGTCTTGGGGATCCCACCCCAGGCTTGGGGAAACTGAGTCACAGCGCGGTGGTTGGGGACGCGGGTGTCACCTTCCTGTCACCCTCCTGTCACCAGCCTGGCAGGAACTGTAGGGTCACTGTAGGGGATTTGTTCAATGTCCCCAGGGAAAGGGAAGGGATCCAAGGGGGGCGAGTCGGGGTTTCCCTCTCCCCCCATCGCCCTTTCCCTCCTTCCCGGCTGCCTGGGATGGCTTTGGTTGGGAAAAGTTTGGGACAGCGGGTGGGAAAAATCCCGGATCGTTCGTTTTGCCTCGTGCTCAGGAGGGAAGGAGAGGGGGAGCATTCTTAGGGCTCTTGGGGTACAAATGGGCCTCAGTTTCCCCATTCCCTGTGCCTCAGTTTCCCTCTATACCTCAGTTTCCCCCATACCTCAGTTTCCCCTTATGCCTCAGTTTCCCCCATTCCCCGTGCCTCAGTTTCCCCTCGTGCCTCAGTTTCCCCATTCCCTGTGCCTCAGTTTCCCCTTGTGTGTCAGTTTCCTCTTATGCCTCCGTTTCCCCCATTCCCTGTGTCTGTTTCCCCCCTTGTGCCTCAGTTTCCCCAATTCCCCGTGCCTCAGTTTCCCCCATTCCCTGAGCCTCAGTTTCCCCATTCCCTGTGCCTCAGTTTCCCCTTGTGCCTCAGTTTCCTCTTATGCCTCAGTTTCTTCCATTCCCTGTGCCTCAATTTCTCCCATTCCGTGTCTGTTTCCCCCCTTGTGCCTCAGTTTCCCCAATTCCCTGTGCCTCAGTTTCCCCATTCCCTGTGCCTCAGTTTCCCCCATTCCCTGTGCCCCCGTTTCCCCCTGTGCCCGTTTCCCACTTGTGTGTCAGTTTCCCCATTCCCTGTGCACCAGTTTCCCCTTGTGCCTCAGTTTCCCCATTTCCTGTGCCTCAGTTTCCCCCTTTGTGCCTCAGTTTCCTCTTTGTGCCTCAGTTTCCCCCTTTGTGCCTCAGTTTCCTCTTTGTGCCTCAGTTTCCCCAATTCCCCGTACCTCAGTTTCCCCCTTTGTGCCTCAGTTTCCCCCATTCCCTGTGCCTCAGTTTCCCCCATTCCCTGCGCCCCAGTTTCCCCCATTCCCTGGACCTTTTTCCCCTCTTTGTGCCTCAGTTTCCCCTCGTGCCTCAGTTTCCCCGTGGGAGCCACAGGGGTGGCAGTGCCATGGCCCCACAGGGGTGGCGGTGCCAGTGCCAGGGGTTCCGGGCTGGGACCCTGGCATGGGCTGGGACAGGGAGGGGACACGGAGGGGGCACAATGGGACCATGGGATGTGTTGGGACAGAGAGGGGATAGAGTGGGACCCTGGGATGGGATGGCACAGGGAGGGGACAGGGACAGGGACAGGACACAACGGGACCCGGGGATGGGATGGCACAGGGAGGGACAGTGCCGTGACCCTACAGGTGTGGCAGTGCCGTGATCCCACAGGCACAGGTCCCAGCGGGACCCTGGGATGGGCTGGCATGGCCCAGGGAGGGGACACAGTGGCACCCGGAGAGGGGACAGGGAGGGGACATGGTGGGACGCGGGGAGGGGACGCGGTGGGACCCGGGGAGGGGACAGGGATGGCTCAGGGAGGGGACACAGTGGGACCCAGGGAAGGGACAGGGAGGGGACACAGCGGGACGCAGAGAGGGGACACAGTGGGACTCAGGGAGGGGACAGGGAGGGGACACAGTGGGACCCACAGAGGGGACACGGTGGGACGCAGGGAGGGGACACGGTGGGACCCACAGAGGGGACACAGTGGGACCCAGGGAGGGGACACGGTGGGACGCAGGGAGGGGAC
>NW_005054596.1:261719-264311 GCF_000277835.1 Geospiza fortis | reverse complement strand
AAGGGAAGGGAAGGGAAGGGAAGGGAAGGGAAGGGAAGGGAAGGGAAGGGAAGGGAAGGGAAGGGAAGGGAAGGGCCTCACATGGCTTCCCCGGGGCACAGCCGGCTCCATCAGTGCCGGGAATGCAGCAGTCCCTCTGGCCATGCCTGGCTGAAGCTGAACCCCTTCCTGTGGTGTCTGATGGGGTGGTGCTCCCCAGGAATGGCTGGTGTGGGATCCCCAGGATCCCTGGGAATGGCTGCAGTGGGATCCATGAGAATGGCTGATGTGGGATCCCTGGGAATGCTGTGGGATCCCTGGCCTGTTCCCTCACTCTGTCCCTCCATCCCAGCACCATCCCAGCCTTTCCTTGTGTTTTCCCTCAGCTCCGGGTTCCCAGAGAGGATTTTCCCCACCAGGATTCCCGCTCCTGCTCCCTCACCCCGGCTTTTCCCGTGCCAAGGATGCCCTTCCCGCTGCTCATCCTGGTGCTTGGCCTGGCAGGTGAGTGGGGCTGGCGGCACCGCCCTGCAAGAGCCTGTGCCACCCATGTCCTGACAGAGCCGTGCCCTGAGCTGGCATCTCCCACCGGGTGTTTCTCCTGGATTGGTGCTCCGTGGGGTGACAGCCTCGGGTGGCACCTCCTGGCAGGGGACAGCTCCTTCCTGCCATGGCATCACGCAATCCTGGCGGATCCCCCTTCCCAGGAGAGCAGTTGGCAGTGCCACCACAGTTCCAGCCAGGCTGGCTCCTGGTGTTCATTGTTATCTCTTCCCTTGTTCTTGGGATGGGGCTGGAATCGTGCCATGGCACTGGGATGGGGCTGGAATCATGCCAGGGCACTGGGATGGGGCTGGAATTGTGCCATGGCACTGGGATGGGGCTGGAATCATGCCATGGCACTGGGATGAGCTCGAATCATGCTGTGCCACCCCGGCTGGCACCGTGCTGGAGCACTGGTGCCACCTAGTGCTGCCAGCCTAGCCAGGGCTGGCTCCTCCTGGGGACTGTGTCCCCAGCACTGCCACCAGCCGTCCTGTCCCCGTGGGGACAACCTGGGCTCTGGGCCCCCGAGCAGGTTTGGGTGCCCATGGCAGCTCCTGGCAGCTGAAGGTGCCCCAGTTTGGTGCTGGATGTGGGAATTTTCCCCTTCCAGCAGGGTGGCATAGCTGGGGACAGTCCTGAGAAGCCACCTGCCCACGTGTCCCTCCCATGAGCATCCCTCCATTTTCTCAGACACCATCCAGGAGCAGAATCCAGGCGGTTCTCCTGCAGGCGTCACAGCTTGTCCCCATCTCCTCCTGCAGGCGCCATGGAGATCCAGGTGCCGGAGGAGCCCGTGGTGGCCCTGTTTGGCCAGGACGCCACCCTGCTGTGCTCCTTCTCCCCTGAGGCCAACTTCAGCGTGGCCGAGCTGAGCCTCATCTGGCAGCTGACGGACACCAAGCGCCTGGTGCACGAGTTCTCCGGGGGCCAGGACCGGCTGCAGGACCAGGGCCAGGGCTACGCCAACCGCACGGCGCTCTTCTACGACCAGCTGCAGCGGGGCAACGTGTCGCTGCTGCTGCGCCGCGTGCGCATCGCCGACGAGGGCAGCTTCACCTGCTTCGTGCGCGTGCGCGACTACGACAGCGCCGCCGTCGCGCTGCAGGTGGCAGGTGGGAGCCCCTGCAGGTGGGGGAGTGATGGCTGCGCCGCCCCAAAATGTTCCTTGGGTGCTGGGATCCGTGTCCTGATGGCTCTTGGCTGAGGGGCCACCTTGGCGAGCAGTGACCCTCAGCCGAGGATGGGTTTGGCAGCTGGAAGATCCCAATCCTGGCAGCTGGAAGATTCCAATCCTGCTGGAATCCCAGCTCCCCATCCCAGTCCTCACTCTGGTCCCCCCTTGTCCCCAAAATGTTCCCTGGGCAGTGCAATCTGTGCCCTGCTGAGGCTCCTGGCTGTGGGGCCACCTCGGCCAGCAGTGACCCTCAGCTGAGGATGGGTTTAACCCCATCCCATTTGGGGCTGGCCCAGTTCCCCATCCCAATCCTCACTCCAGTTCCCTCTTGTCCCCCACAGCACCTCCCCAAAATGTTCCCAGGCGAGCGACAGAGAGGGGCCACCTCAGCCAGCAGTGACCCTCAGCCAAGGATGGGTTTGGCCCTGGAAGATCCCAGTCCTGGCAGCTGCAAGATCCCATCCCAGTCCTGGCTGTCCCCACTCCTGCTCCCAGTCCTCACCGCTGTCCCCCCTGTCCCCACAGCTCCCTACTCCAAGCCCAGCGTGCACCTGGAGCCCAGCAAGGAGCTGAAGCCGGGCGACGTGGCCGAGGTGACGTGCCACGCGTCCCGCGGCTACCCCGAGGCCAGCGTGCTGTGGCAGGACAGCTGGGTTGCCACCCTGACTGCCAACGTCACCACGTGGCAGGTGGCCAATGAGGAGGGGCTCTTCGAGGTGCGCAGCGTCCTGCGCGTGCTGGTGGAGCCCGGCGTCACCTACTCGTGCCTGGTGCTCAACGCCGCGCTGCGCCAGCACGGCCACGCCTCTGTCACCATCACGGGTGAGCCCGGGCTGGCGAGGGGACACTGCCACCCAGACACAGCCAGGAGGGGCTGGCGAGGGGACACTGCC
>NW_005054596.1:254052-261627 GCF_000277835.1 Geospiza fortis | reverse complement strand
GGGGGCTGGGGAGGGGACAGTGGTAGCCAAAGCCACCCAGGAGGAGCTGGGGGAGGTCACCATGGTGGCAGTGCCACACAGAGACAGCCAGGAGGGGCTGGGGAGGGGACCATGGTGTCACTGGCACTCAAAGCCACCCAGGAGGGGCTTGGGGAGGTGACAGTGCCACCCAGAGCCTGGCAGGAGGGGCTGGGGAGGTGACACTGGCACCCAGAGCCACTCAGGAGGCATTGAAGGAAGTGACCATGGTGGCACTGTCACCCAAAGCCATCCAGGAGACATTGGGAGGGAGGTGGCCGTGGTGACACTGTCACCCAAGGCCACCCAGGAGGGCTGGGGGAGGTGGCAGTGGCACCCAGCGCCACGCAGAGGGTGGTGTTGGGAAGGGATTCCTGGCCGGGCTGGCATTCCCAGAGCGCCGTGGCTGTCCCTGGATCCCGGCAGTGCCCCAGGGCTTGGAGCAGCCTGGGACAGTGGGAGGGGGCACTGCCATGGCAGGGGGTGGCAGCAGGTGACATTTAAGTCTTCCATGGGGGCTCTGTGCCCCCAGGAGCAGTTCTGGGTTGGGTTGTGGTCCAACGTGGATGTGGGATTATCTTGGAACATTCTGGATCATTGTGGCTGTGGGGTCACCCTCAGTGTTGGGTTGTCCTGGGTGTGGGGTCACCTTGGATGTGGGGTCACCTTGGATGTGGGGTCACCCTGGATGTGGGGTCACCCTGGATCGTTGTGGCTGTGGGGTCACCCTAGATCATCCTGGATGTGGGATCACCCTCAGTGTTGGATCATCCTGGGTTTTGGGGCATCCTGAGTGTTGGATCAGCCCACATATGTGGTCACCCTGGATATTGAACCATCCTGGATATGGGATCATCCTGAATGTGGGGTCACCCTGGATCATCCTGAGTGCTGGGTCACCCTGGATATGGGATCACCCTGGATGTGGGGGTCACTCCAGGTGTGGGATCACCCTGCATATGGGATCACCCCAGTTATGGGGTCACTCCAGATGTGGGATCACCCTGCATATGGGATCACCCCAGTTATGGGATCACCCCAGATGTGGGATCACCCTGAGTACAGGATCTCCCTGGATATGGGATCATCCCAGATATGGGATCACCCCAGTTATGGGATTACCCTGGATATGGGGTCACCCCACATGTGGGATTACCCTGGATATGGGGTCACCCCACATGTGAGATCACCCTAGATATGGGATCACCCCAGATGTAGGATCACCTGGGATGTTGGGTCACCCTGGATATGGGATCACCCCAGTTATGGGATTACCCTGAATATGGGATCACCCCAGTTATGGGATCACCTCAGTTATAGGGTCACCCCAGATGTGAGATCACCCTGGATATGGGATCACCCTGGATATGGGATCACCCCAGTTATGGGATCACCCTGGATGTGGGATCACCCCGGCTATGGGGTCACCCCGGCTATGGGGTCACCCCGCCATTGCCGGGTGCTGATCCAGGCCCTTTTCCGTCCCTCCGCGCAAGGCCAGCCCCTGGCATTCCCGGCGGTGGCCCTGTGGGTGACGGTGGCCCTGGCCGTGTGCGTGGTGGCCCTGCTGGGCGTCCTGGCCTTCGTGTGCCACCAGAAGATCCGCGAGAGCTGCCGCGAGGACGAGGAGCGCGCGGGTGAGCCCCGGGAGAGGCCGGCGGGGGACGGGTGGCACCGCTGGCACCAGAGGGACACCAGGGGGTGGCACTGCCATGCCTGTCCCCTTTCCCCATGGCCAGGACATCTCTGATGCCCTCTCCCATTTTGGGTCGTATTCCACGTTTTTATGGGGTGGTGTTTGCACCACAGGGGATTTGTTCCCAAAAAAGCTCCCGGAATGGCTCTGCCGCCCTCAGGAGTGACCTTTTTTCCATGGGTTTTGCTCCCAGTTTCCCTCGGGAATTGCCTTTTTCCATGGTTTTTTTTCATGGATTTTGCTCTCAGTTTCTCTTGGGAATTACCTTTTTTCCACAGATTTTTCCCATGGATTTTGCTCCCAGTTTCTATTGGGAATGAACTTTTTTTCCATTTTTTTTCCCATTAATTTTGCTCCCAGTTTCCCTTGGGAATGACCTTTTTTCCACAGATTTTTTCCACAGATTTTGCTCCCAGTTTCTATTGGGAATGACCTTTTTTCTATGTTTTTTCCCATGGATTTTACTCCCAGTTTCTATTGGGAATGACCTTTTTTTCCATGGATTTGCCACCAGTTTCCCTCAAGAATGACCATTTTTCCATGGATTTGCTCCCAGTTTCTCTTGGAAATGACCTTTTTATCATGGATTTTTCTCCATGGATTTTGCTTCCAGATTCTATTGGGAATTACTTTTTTTCCTTTTTTTTCCCCCATGAATTTTGCTCCCAGTTTCCCTTGGGAATGCCTTTTTTAAATGGATTTTTCTCTCTTGGGAATTACCTTTTTTCCACAGATTTTTTCCATGGATCTGCTCCTCGTTTCTCTTGGGAATGACCTTTTTTCCATGGGTTTTTTCCATGTGTTGTGCTCCCAGTTTCCCTCAGGAATTACCTTTTTCCATGGGATTTTTCCATGGATTTTGCTTCCAGATTCTATTGGGAATTACTTTTTTTCTTTTTTTTCCCCCATGAATTTTGCTCCCAGTTTCCCTTGGGAATTATCTTTTTTCCACAGATTTTTTCCATGGATTTGCTCCCCATTTCTCTTGGGAATGACCTTTTTTTCCATGGATTTTTTTCCATGGGTTTTGCTCCCAGTTTCCCTCAGGAATTACCTTTTTCCATGGGATTTTTCCATGGATTTTGCTCCCAGGATCCCGGTGGACACTGGAAGGAGGGAAGAGCCTCGCAATTTGGGGTATCCCAAATTTTGGGGGATCCAGGGATCCCTCTCCAGGTGGTTTTTAGTGGCACCAACCCCGCGGCTGTCCCTCGGAGCTGGGGCTTTTCCCGTTGGGATTTTTGGGAATGAGGTGCCCTGGAAAGGCCAGGATGCTCCAAGGGGCACCCCCAGAATCCCGGGAATGGGGTGCCCACCTCGGGATCCTTGTTTTCCAGGGCCAGAGGAGCGGGATGAGGAGGGGGAGGAGCCCAAGACAGGTGGGTGCCCCATCCTGGTTCGGGGTGGCCCCTTCCCTATTCCCGATTTTCTGACACCCCTGATCCTGGATAAACCACCCCATTCCATAATAAAACCTCCCCATTCCATAATAAAACCTCCCTATTCCTGAATAAACTTCCCAATTCCTTAATAAAATCTCCCAATTCCCAAATCAAACCTCCCAATTCCTTAATAAAATGACAGAATTCCGTAATAAAACCTCCCAACTCCTTAATAAACCTCCCCATTCCTTAATGAAACCTTCAAATTCCCGAATAAAGCCTCCAAATTCCCGAATAAAACCTCCCAATTCCTTAATAAAGTGACAGAATTCCTTAATAAAACCTCCCAATTCCTGAATAAAACATCCAAATTCCTTAATAAAATCCCCCAATTCCTTAATAAAATCTCCTCATTCCTGAATAAAACATCCCATTTCCTTAAAAAAATGACAGAATTCCGTAGTAAAACCTCCCAATTCCTTAATCAAATCTCCCAATTCCCAAATAAAACCTCCCCATTCCTTAATTAAGTGGCAGAATTCCTTAATAAAATGGCAAAATTCCTTATTAAACCTCCCAATTCCTTAATAAAACGTCAGAATTCCCAACTCAAGCCTCCCAATTCCATAATTTCCCAGCATCCGGCAGCTCCGTGATGGTCCTGGGGATTCCCTTTTTCCACTGGCACAGGACCAAACCCTGAGAATTCTGCAGGGAAATTGGGAACGGGGTCGCTTTTGGGGTTTATCCCCCAAAAATGGGATTTTGGGGCCGTTTCCTTTGGGAATGGGGATGGGATTGACCACGAGATGTTTTTCTCTTTTCCCAGCTCTGCAGCTGCTGGAAAACACGGAGAGCAGAGAGGGTGAGTGGATGTTTCTGGCAAATCCGGGATAATTCCCGTTTTCTCCCTAAAATCCGTGTGGGAAACATTTGTCAGGTTTCAAGGGGTATTTTCCCTTCCCTATTTTCATTTTCCCACGGGTTTTCCATCAGATTTTCCCAAATTATCGTTTTCCATTTCCCTTTTTCCCAGTTTTTCGTGGTTTTTCCCAGTTTTTCCTGGTTTCTCCTGGAATCCAGTGGCTCCTGCATCCCTCATCCCCTCCTTTTCCCGGCCACTCTGGATGGGGAAAAGCCTCCCCACACCCAACCCTGGGAGGAATTTGGGGTTTTTTTGGGGTTTCCATGGATTTTCTGGGATGATGGGAATCGCTGGGGTTGGAAAAGGATCCAGAGTTTTCCAGCCTGGAAAAGGATCCAGGGATTTCCCAACCTGGAAAAGGATCCAGAGTTTTTCCAAGCCTGGAAAAGGATCCAGAGTTTTCCAACCTGTGGCCCCAATAATCCATTAATGTATCAATTTATCAATTTATTCATTTATGAATTCATTGATTTGTTGATTTATTACTTTAATACTTTATCAATCCATTAATTCATTAATCCATTAATTGATTGCTCTGCTGATTTATTAGTTCATTAGTTCGTTAATCTGTTGATATATCAATCCCATCCCGGGAGTTCCCCGTGCCGGCAGTTCCATGTTCTCCCTCTCAATTCCCTTTCCCCCGCCCAGATCGGGAGCAGGAGATCGATTGACGGCAGCCCCGGCCCCACCCGCCTGTCCCCCGGGACAGCAACACCCCATGGTCGGTGACACCCCCTCTGGGCAGTGACACCCCCGGGGTGGTGACAACTCTGAGGCAGTGACACCTCTGGGCGGTGACACGCCTGGGGGCGTGACAACCCTGGGGCAGTGACGCCTCCAAGCTGGCGACAACCCTGGGGCTGCGACACCCTTGGGGCAGTGACACCCCTGGGGTGGTGGCGCCTCTTGGCAGTGACACTTCAGGGGCAGTGACACCTCCGGGTGGTGACACCCCCGGGACAGCAACACCCCATGGTCGGTGACACCCCCTCTGGGCAGTGACACCCCCGGGGTGGTGACAACTCTGAGGCAGTGACACCTCTGGGTGGTGACACCCCTGGGGGCGTGACAACCCTGGGTCCAAGCTGGCGACAACCCTGGGGCTGCGACACCCTTGGGGCAGTGACACCCCTGGGGTGGTGACACCCCGTCTGGGCAGTGACACCCCTGGAGTGGTGACACCCCGTCTGGGCAGTGACACCCCCGGGCCGGTGACACCTCTGGGTGGTGACACCCCCGGGGTGCCCCAGCAGGGAGGACCCGGAGCTGCCGCCTGCCCCACCCCATTGCCGTTCCCCACCTCCCGTCCTTCCTGGGAAAGGCAGGTGAGGACCTGCCCGGTGTCCCCGTGTCCCTCTGCGTGTCCATCCCAGCGGGACATTCCCCGTTCCCTGCTCTGGTGCTGCCCCGGGTGCCTTTCCCTGCCCTTCCCAAGCCCGGAGCCTCGGGAATGGCGGCTGGGGCTCAGGGGGCTCCGGGAGCCCCTTCCCCACGCTCCTTTCCCGCTCCCCGAGTCCCTCCGGGCTTGTCCTGGCCTTAACCGCTGGATCCCGGCAGGTTTGTGCCACCGGGAGCGATCCCGGGGCGTTTTTGGGAAGGGAGCACCCGCTGGCCGGGTGAGGTCCTGCTGTGGGGACACCTCTGGGGATATCCCGAGCTCGTCATTCCCTTGGGATTGGGGGCTCCGGGTGCGTCCCAGGGTCCCCCCAGCGCTGTTGGGGACGTGGGGACACCCCGAGTGCTGCTGTCCCAGAGCGCGGGAGGTCCCCAAGAGCTCCTTGGGTCGAGTCCTTCTTTAAAATCCGGGATCTGGGGCGTTTCTCGTGCCTTGACAAATAAATGTGGGACCGTGTCGGTCGATCCCTCCTGGCTCCGTGTGCTCTGCAGGGTTTGGCTGGGAACGGTGTAAGGGCTGGGATTCCCAGAGGAAAAGATTTCCAGGGCCTGTTGGAGCCCCAGCACAAGGAGGAAAATCCCAAAGGGATGCCTGAGCTGGCTCCTAAATGGAATCCTGCTGCCAAGATGGGGTGGAATTCCCAGGGGATCCTTCCTCGTGGGGTGGGAATTCCTGGGGGATCCTTCCCCATGGAGTGGATGAATCCATGGATCCAAGGATGGATGATGGATGATGGATGGATGGATGGATGGATGGATGGATGGATGGATCCATGGATGGATCCATGGATGGATGGATCAATCAACCTATGAATGGACGGATGGATGGACCCATGGATGGTCAGTCCCAGCTCCTCCCCTTGGATTTCTGCATTGCTTTCCCACCCCAAAGCCGCTCGGGAATGCAGCTCTTCCCACCCAGATTGACCGTCAGGAGCCGAGGTGGCGTTTTTGGCTCAGAAAAACCTTGGCAAAGCCTGGTGCCAGGAATGCTCTGGGATGGAAATGTGTCCCTGCGGGATGAGGCGCCGGCGGGAAGGACACGGGAACATTGTCCTGGGAGCAGCTGCTGCTCCGACCCCTTTGGATACCTCGGAAAAACGCCCACGGTGGATTTGGAGCTCTAGATTCCTTCGTTTCCAAGCAGGACCTGATTTCTTTCCCTGAAAAATCAGTGTTTGGATCTGGAAAAGCAGGATTAGGGAGCTCAGGAAAAGCGGGACTTTTTTCAGATGGATGCAAGACTTGGGGTCAGGGATATTTCTGCCGGAAAAGTTGGGAATTCAGGGGGAAGGGGCTCCCAAGGATAGGTCCTCATTCCTGGGGGTTTTGGTGATCCCCTTGTTGTTCCTTTTGGAGCTGGGAATGATATTCCACTGACATTCCAGCGACATCCTGGAGCCCTCCCAAATCCCCTCAGCCAGAAATGCCCGACCCCGCTGATTTTCCCGAAACCAAACAGGGATAACACATCCCAGAGAAGGGAAATTCCCCCTCCCTGATCCTGCCACCCCCTGCAGCATTCCCACATTCCAATCCATGCCCCAGAATGGAGGCCGGCCCCTCCTGGCGCATCCGTGTCGTGGTTGGGATTTCTCTGTGCTGGATGATTTATTGAGCTCCTTCGATCCAGTTAAAAAAAAAAAATCATTTAAAATTCCCTGAGCCTGGAAAGCCGTTGGGATATTGGAATATTGGGATATTGAGATACCGGGATATGGCGATATCGGGATATTTGTTGCCACCTTCTCACTCAGCGTTTATGAGGAGTACGGATTTATTGAAATATATATTTATATTTATATATATATCATTTCCAGCCCCTTTCCCAGGGATTTTCCCCCTCCCCCAAACCCTTTCCAAACCCAGATCCGGGCTCAGTTTTTGTTGGGAATTCTCTGCCTGGCCGGGACGTACGGCAGCAACGTCTGCGTGCTCTTGTCGGCCACGGTCTGGGTGCTGCTGTTCCTCGTGGCCCTGCGGATCGGGATCACGCCCGGGTTCCTCGGGAGCTGCTCCCGAGGCCCCTTCCTGGTGGGATCGTCGGGAACGTCGGCGCCGTCGTCAGCGTCGCCATCGTCGTCGCAGCACAGGGCGTGGTAGAGCACCTTGTCGCTGAAGCGGACGCGCTCCCGCGTCCCCCCCGGCCGCCGGGC
>NW_005054596.1:253750-254027 GCF_000277835.1 Geospiza fortis | reverse complement strand
GGGGTCCGAGGGCGTGGAGGCGTCCAGGAAGGAGCAGAATTCCCAGCTGTCCGAGAGGACGTCGGAGGCGGCGAAGTCCAGCGGGCCCAGCTCGAGGCTGGCGCCGCCCCGGTCGCTGCTGGACGTGCTGCTGGCCGTGGCCGGAGTCCAAGCGTCCGGCTCCAGGTCCAGAGCAAAGTCCGACGTCAGGCGGTCAATCTGGGACACGACCTGTGGAGAGAGAGATGGACATGGGGATGGACATGGATGGATGGATGGATGGATCCATGGATGGATG
>NW_005054596.1:249785-253531 GCF_000277835.1 Geospiza fortis | reverse complement strand
GGATGGATGGATGGATGATGGATGGATGGATGGTCCCCACTCCTCCCCTTGGATTTCTGTGTTGTTTTCCCACCCCAAAACTTCCAGAGTTAGTGGGATCCCTCCATCTCTCAAGCTTCGGCTTTGAAGCTTGTTGGGAATATCCCCAGGGAAGCCTGGAAATCAGGAAAACTCCTTTTTCCCTTTCCAGATCCCCTTTCCTTTTATTTTTTCTTCTTTTTGGGAAAAGAAAGAGCTGAACTTGAGAAAGAGAGTAAAAAAAGGGATTTTCTGACCTCTTTATTTTTGGGACAAGGAAAAATTGGGAAGAAGCTTGGGAATCTTTGGGAATACCCTGTTACCCAATGGTTCTCCTGGAATGGGATCCCCTCTGTTCCTAATGGGAATTTCAGCTCTGGGACAGGGCCAGCATGTCCCTGTCACCTGAGGTCCCTTCCCAGCCTCACCGAAGGGACTGGGATTGAGCAGGGACAGCAGGAAGTGCATCCCAATCCCAATCCCAATCCCAATCCAAATCAGCCATTATTGGTGCCACTCATGGCCATCGCCATCCCTGTCCTGTCCCCATCCCAGTCGTGTCCCCATCCCAATCCTGTCCCCATCCCAATCCTGTCCCCATCCCAGTCCTGCCCCCATCCCAATCCTGTCCCCATCCCAATCCCAAAACCAGCCCCATCCCAGGACTGGTGTCACGGCTGTCCCCATTCCAGACACATCCTAATCCTGTCCCCGTCCTGGGATCGATGCCACTCACACCTGTCCCCATCCCAGTCCCAATCCCGTCCCCATCCCGGGATTGGTGTCACTTGTGGCTGTCCCCATCGCAGGATTAGTGTCACTCCAGGCTATATTTAGGATCGTTCCCTATTTTAAGCCGGGGGTTAAATCCCCTGGTGACACTCGGCTCCCACGGGGGATTAACACGGAAAGAAGGATTTGGGATTTGCTCCCCCCCTTTTCCTCCCTCACCGAGGCTGGCGGAGCTTTTCCAGCTTGGAGGGGGAAAAATCCCCCCAATTTCCCAGGAATATCCCTAGGGATTCACCCCAAAATATCCTCCCCTGTTTGTAGGGGGAAAATCCCCCCCAGTTCCCTGGGAACATCCCCATGGATTCATCCCAAACCTCGTCATGTGCTTATAGGGGAAAAAATCCCCCCAATTCCCTGGGAACATCCCCAGGGATTCACCCCAAATGTCCTCCCCTGTTTGTAGGGGGGAAAATTCCTCCCAATTCCCTGGGAACATCCCAAACCCACTTTCCTGCTTGTAGGGGACACATTCCCAGGAAACTGGGAAGGATTCATCCCCCACAAGCAGGGGAGGAGGTTTGGGATGAGGGAATTTGGGGGTAATTGTTCCCTCCAAGCACGTGAAGGTGATTGGGATGAATCCCTGGAGATATTCCCAAGGAACTGGGGGGATTTGTCCCCCAGGGAATTGCAGGGGATTTTTCCCTATATAAACAGGGGAGGAGGTTTGGGATGAATCCTTTGGGATGTTCCCAAGGAACTGGGGGGAATTCCCAGGAGCTTCCCAATTAAATCCCATCTGGGATGTTCCCACCCAGCTCAGGCAGATGTGGGACAGCTGGAGCCCCATCCTTGTTTTTATGGGATTTGGGGAATTTTGGCTGTAGGCCAAGCTGGAGGTTCCTGCTGGGGATTGGGATTGGTGGCTCCAGATCCTGGATTTGGGGCTGGGATCAGAGGGGTGGGATCCGGTGGGATCCAAGCGTGGGATCTGATGGGGTCAGAGGGTTGGGATGTCGGGATCCTAAGGGTTGGGATCTGATGGGATCCAAGGGATGGGATCCAAGGGATGGGATCAAAAGAAGGGATCTGATGGGATCCTAGGGATGGGATCTGATAGGATCAATGGTTTGAGATCCAATGGATCAAAGGATGGGATCTGATGGGTTCAAGGGGCTTGAGATCCAATGAGATCAAACGATGGGATTTGGTGGGATCCAAGGGATGGGATTCAATGGGATCAAAGGGGTGGGATCTGATGGGATCAAGGGTTTGCAATGCAATGGGATCAAAGGATGGGATCTGATGCCCCCTCCATCCCCGCAGGGATTTGGGAAGAGGATTTGGAAGTCAATCCAGGGCCATGATGGAGAGATCCAGGCCTGGATCCCACCAAAACTACTCCCAAAATCCCACAAACCCAGCTCCCAAATCCCCCAAAACACAGCTCCCCAAAATCCCCAAACCCATTCCCAAAATCACCCAAATGCAGCTCCCAAAATTCCCCAAAGCCCTGCTCCTAAATAATTCCCAACTCTCTCCCAAAGCTGTTATTTTTGGGATAACAGTCCCTGGACCTTCCTGAGCATTCCCAGTTAATCCCCTATTGATCTCAGCATTATTAGGGGATTTATTCCCATGGAGAATCACCAACAGGATTTTTCCAGGGAAAAGGCTGGGAGGGAACCCCTTGGATCCCATTCCAGAAATTCCAGACAGGATGGGCCCTTCCCATGGGAATTTTTGGGGGATTTGAACAGGATTTTTCCATCCAAGGATTTTAATCACTGTTTCCCCCAGCGCAGAACGCCCGGGAATGATTCTGGACACAAAGGGATGGGAAGGAAGGAGGGAGACCGGGAAAATCAGGATGTCACAAGTTCAGGACACTTTGGTGGCCCTGAGGGGACCCCAATCCGTGATCCCACCTCGGCTCAGAGCCACCAGCCAGGGACATTCCAAACATTCCATGGTGGCTCCGTGGGGACACCCCATTGCCACAACTGCCGGGATACTTTGTTGGCCCTGAGCAGAGATGGACACTGGGATGGACATTCCCAAATCCTCCATGGGGACACCCCAATGTCACCAATCCAGGACACTTTGGTGGCCCTGAGGGGACCTCAGTCCACCTCAGCTTGGAGCCACCAATGAGGAACGCCTGAAATTCCTCCTCACTTTTGGAGATCCACCTCAGGGACATCCAAATTTCCTCTTCTCTAACACTCAAATTTTCTCCTCTCTTCTGGAAATCCAACCCAGGGAGATCCGAATTTCCTCCTGTCTTTTGCAAATCCACCTCAGGGACACCCAAATTTCCTCCTCTCTTTTGGAAATCCACCTCAGGGACTTCCAAATTTCCTCCTCTCTTCTGGAAATCTGGCCCAGGAAGATCTGAATTTCCTCCTTTTTCTGGAAATTCACCTCAGGGACACCCAAATTTCCTCCTTTTTTTTTGGAAATCCACCTCAGGAGCTCCTGAAATTCCTCCTCACTTTTGGAAATCCACCTCAGGGACATCCAAATTTCCTCTTCTCTGACACCCAAATTTCCTCCTCTCTTCTGGAAATCCAGCCCAGGGAGATCCGAATTTCCTCCTTTTTTTGGAAATTCACCTCAGGAACTCCTGAATTTCCTCCTCTCTTTTGGAAATCCACCTAAGCGACACCCAAATTTCCTTCTCTCTATTGGAAATCCAGCTCGGGGATGCCCGAATTTCCTCCTTTCTTTTGGAAATCCACCTCAGGGACTCCCAAACTTCCTTCTCTCTTTTGGAAATCCACCTCAGGAAATTCCCCGCGGCATTGCCCCATCCGGAGCCAGTAGCGGCCGAACCCGGTCCAACCCCTTCCCTTTTCCCGCTCAGCGTTCTCCCGGGATTTCCCCACCTCGCGGAGCTCCTTGGCCACCTCCTTGAGCTCCCGCAGGATGCCCTCGAGCTGCCCGATCACCATCCTCATGCGGCCGCGGATGCGCTCCCGCTCTCCCTCGCCCTC
>NW_005054596.1:248996-249573 GCF_000277835.1 Geospiza fortis | reverse complement strand
GGTGCGGCCCCCCCCCCTGGTGTGGGGGGGGGGGGGGGGGCAGGATGGGGCCTGGGAATGTCACTGGGAATGTCACCCCCCGCTGTGGCATCCCTCAGTCCCCGCCAGGCTGAGCCTGGGCACGGTGGGACCTCTGGGGCATGGACACGCAGAGGGACAGAGGGACAAACACAGGGACAGAGGGACACCCACAGGGACAGGGAGACACGGACAGGGACCGAGGGACACATGCAGAGGGACAGGGGGACACACACAGGGACAGAGGGACACACACAGGGACACGCACAGGGACAGAGGGACATCCAGGGGGACAGAGGGACACGGACAGCGACACGGGGACACCCAGAGGGACAGAGGGACACGGACAGGGACAGAGGGACACCCACGGGGACAGAGGGACACACACAGGGACAGAGGGACACGGACAGGACGCCCCGGGGGACACGGGGACACTCCGCACTCACCGGCGCGCTCCGGCCGCTCCCGGGCTCCGCTCCGAGCTCTTCCCGCTCCTGTTTTCCCCTGGCTCCTTCCCTCCCTTCCTCCCCCTCCTCCTCCTCCTCCTCCTCGCCGCCGG
>NW_005054596.1:246265-247572 GCF_000277835.1 Geospiza fortis | reverse complement strand
GGCGCTGCTGTGTCACCGGAGGGGCCGGGCCTGCGCCGGGAAAACGGGAATTAAAGGCACCGGGAGCGGGAAAGGAGCGGGAACGGAGCGGGGAGGGAGAGGGGATGGAGAGGGAATGGAGCTTGAATGGAGCGGGGATGGAGAGGGGATGGAGCAGAGATGGAGCGGGGATGGAGCGGGGATGGAGCGGGGATGGAGAGGGGAGGGAGAGGGGATGGAGCGGGGATGGAGCAGGGATGGAGCGGGGATGGAGAGGGGATGGAGCGGGGATGGAGAGGGGATGGAGCGGGAATGGAGCGGGGATGGAGTGGGAATAGGATCTCAGGAAACTGAGGCAGCATTGGGGACATTCCCTTGGGATGTGTCTCCCTTTTCCTGCTTTTCTCCCCTTCCTTCAAAGATTGCTCCCCTCACCCCTACTCCAGGGGCGTTTGGGGATGATTTTTGTGGGATCCGGGAAAAACCCAACTGGGATGGGGGAGAGTGATCCCAGGAAAGGGAAACATCCATGGATGGATGGATGGATGGATGATGGATGGATGGATGGATGGATGGATGGATGGATGGATGGATGGATGGATGGATGATGGATGGATGGATGATGGATGGATGGATGGATGGATGGATGGATGGATGGATGGATGGATGATGGATGGATGGATGGATGGATGGATGGATGGATGGATGGATGATGGATGGATGGATGGATGGATGGATGGATGGATGGATGGATGGATGGATGATGGATGGATGGATGGATGGATGGATGGATGGATGGATGGATGGATGGAGCGGGATCCCAGCATGGGAGGGATTCACTCCAAACCCAGAATCCATCTGGGAATATCCATCCACGTCACAACAGGGCTCTGTCCCTGGACTTCAGGGATTTATAGGAATGGCCTTTCCCAGGATGATATCAGGCCTGGGAAGTGTTGGAATTCCCAGTGGGAATCTCCTTCTGTAATTCCCACCTTGCGACAATGGGGACATCCCAGGAAATGAATTCCATGTTCTCATCCCAAAAATCCACAGGGATACCAGGACAGGGATTTGGGGGAATATCAGGACAGGGATTTATGGGAAGAACAGAAATGCAGATCCAGGGATAAAATCCATGGAATGATTTTGGGAAGAGAAGAAACCCCAGCGGGGGATCCAAAGGATTTCAGATTTGCATTGGGGATTTGGAGTTTAGGGATTTGAGACTGGGGATTTGGGAATTCTCTCCACCCCCTGGATCTGGGAATTTCTCCCGCCCCGGTGTTGGGATCAGAACCTTCCGGAGCCCCAGAACCTTCTGGAAC
>NW_005054596.1:244750-245734 GCF_000277835.1 Geospiza fortis | reverse complement strand
TGGGATCCGGGGTTTGGGATTTGGAGTTTGGGATCCGGGGATTTGGGATCTGGGATTTGAGATCCAGAGTTTGGGATTTGGGATGTGGGATTTGAGAGCTGTGGTTTGGGATTTGGGGTTTGGGAATTTGGGGTTTGGGAATTTGGGATTTGGGGTTTGGGATTTGGGTGTTGGGATCTGGAATCCAGGATTTGGGATCCAGGATTTGGGGTTTGGAGTATGGGATTTGGGATCTGGGGTTTGGAGTTTGGGGATTTGGGGTTTGGGATTGGGGATTAGGGGTTTGGGAACAGGGATTTGGGATCTGGGGTTTGGGGACTGGGATTTGAGACTTGGGTATTTGGGATCTGGGATTTTGGGTTTGGGATTTGGGAATTGTCCCGGAGTTCCATCGCGCCCTGCTCCATCAACTCCGGCATTCCCAGAGGAGAAAAACCCTGGAATTTTGGGGGGATCCAGAGGGGTTTGGGGTCCCACCAGCCACAGGATTTGGGATTTGGAGATTCCCTCCTCGAATCCCATTTTTTATTCAACATCCCAAAAAAATAAGAAGGAGTTTCCAGCCAAATTCCCGATTAATTCCAGGCGTTCTCTCCCATAATTCAGGATTTAATATCCGGGGGGAAAATACCAAATGGCCCCGAAGAGGCAAAATCTGGGAGAAAATCCCATTTTTGGGCAGGGTTTTCCTTTGGGAAGGGGCTTTTCCCGGGAAAATCGGGAAGTGGTGGGATTTGGGCGGGAAAATGGATTTTTGAAGGGTTCAAAAAGTGGGGAAAAGGCAAATTCCACTTTTTTTTATCCCGGCTGGACGCAATTCCCGCCTTCTCCCGGAGGGTAGGACCCGCTCTGGAGGCGCTTCCAGGGACTGAATCCCGAGGAATTCCACCCAAAATTCACTCCGGGAGTCACCCCGGGGTTCCAAAAGTGGGGAAAAGTGAAAATTCCAAGTTTTTTTTCCCGCCTGGATGAACTTCCGGAGTG
>NW_005054596.1:244006-244494 GCF_000277835.1 Geospiza fortis | reverse complement strand
CCAGGAATTCCAGCAGGATTCCTCCCGGGAGAGGGAGGAAGGCTCGGAAAAGGGGGAGAAGGAAAAAGAGGAGGAACAGGGAGAGGAGGAGGAGGACGAGGAAGGCTTGGAAAAGGAGAAGAAGGAGGAGAAGGAAAAAGAGGAGGGAGAGGAGGGAGAGGGAGGAAGATTTGGAAGAGGAGAAGGAGGAGGAGGGACAGGAGGAGGGGGAGGAAAAAGAGGAGGAGGAGGCGGGGTCGGAGGAGGAGGAGGAGGAGGGAGGAAGGCTTGGAAAAGGAGAGGAAGGAAAAGGAGGAGAAGGAGGAGGAGGAGGAGGAAAAAGAGGAGGAGGAGAAGGAAAAGGAGGAGGAGGAGAGGAGAAGGAAGCGGAGGGAGGAAGGCTTGGAAAAGGAGGAGAAGGAAAAAGAGGAGAAAGAGGAGGAGAAGCAGAAGGAAGAAAAGGAGGAGGAAAAAAAAGGAAAAAGAGGAGGAGGAGGAGGAGAAGGAAA
>NW_005054596.1:237124-243146 GCF_000277835.1 Geospiza fortis | reverse complement strand
CCACGACGGCGGCCCCGAGGCGCAAACCGGCACGGGATCCATGGAAAATCTGGGATTTGGGGCGCAGTTCCCGCCGCCCCACGAGGCGCAGCCGCCGTTCCGGGCGCCCGAATCCTTTGGGGTCGCTCATCCCGAGCCCTTCATTCCCGAAATTCCTCAGGCCGTCCCTGACAGCCAAGCCCGGCTCAGCGTGGGCAGCGTCTACAGACCCAGCTTTGGGGCCAGAGGTGAGTTCGGGGTTTCCTTGGGATGGGCGGAATTCCCGGGATTCGCCACAGGGAGTTTGGGAATGATGGGAACGGGGAGAGGAGGAGCAGGGCTCGCTCCGGGGTCTGGGGCTGGGCTGTATCCAGGTCATCCCATAATTTTGGGATGGTGCTGCGCCGTGTCCCAGGGCACCCCAAATTTGTGGGATGAGGTTGGGCTGTGTTCCAGGTAATCCTAAATTTATGGGATGGAGCTGTGCTGTGTCCTAGGGTATTCCTGGGGTCTGTCCCAGGTAACTCCATGCTGGATCCCATTTTTCCATGGGATGTTTGGGATGGGATAGGGCTGGATCCTGGTTATCCGTGGGGTGTTTATCCCATTTTTCCATGGGTTATTTGGGATGGGACAGGCTGGATCCCAGTTATCCATGGGATATTTGGGATGGGATGGGGCTGGGTCCCATTTTTCCATGGGATATTTGGGATGGGACGGGGCTGGGTCCTGGTTATCCATGGAGTGTTTATCCCATTTTTCCATGGGATATTTGGGATGGGACAGGCTGGATCCCATTTTTCCATGGGATATTTGGGATGGGACAGGGCTGGATCCTGGTTATCCCAGCCAGGACAAGCTCCATTCCCAGATATTTGGGAATGACAGATGGATCCGTGCTCCAGTTACTCCGGGGTCACTCTGGGGTCGCTCCCTCCCCATCCCGATAAAATCCCATGGATTTGGGCTGAGCTTTCCAAGAGTTTTCGAGCCCTCGGAGCCGCTCCCAGCCCATCCCTCGGGAATCCCATCCCAGCCTGACCCCGTGCCCTGCCCAGCCCCATCCCAGCTTTCTGGGAAAAGCCATCCCGGAGGATTTGGGTTGGTGGGAAGGACCCAGCCCTGCCCTACACAAACAGAGGGGGAACGCTGCAGGAAAAACTTGGGAATGGGGATTTTTGGGATTGCAGAGAAACTGGGAATGGAGCACGGGGGGTGAAGGATGGGAGGGATTTGGGGACACATTCAGGGAATGCTGGAATTCCCAAGGCTCTGGAGGGACACTCGAGGACAGCTGCCCTGCCGATGACCCGGCAAAGATTCCGGCCAAATTCCCCGGGAAAGATTCCGGCCAAGTTCCCCATTGGCAGCGTCCGTGTCCTTCCAGGATCCCGCGAGGTGTCGGTGGCTCTGCCAGGGAATTCGGGACACCCAAATTCCCTGAGCTTCCCCCTTTTCCTGGGGAAATTTCACGGGAATTCAGCTGATCCCCTCAAATTCCGGGCCACTCGCGGTGTTTTGGGAATGTTGTCACCTCCCTGTCACCTCCTGGGGATCCTAATTGGAGCAAACGATGGCTGGCACCGGATCCGGTGTTAATTGTTAATTGTTAATTATTAATGATTAATTCCACGGCCAAAGCTCCTCGGGAGCCTCCTAATCCCGGCCGGATCCGCCAGGAATGTTCGGCATTGCCGGCCCCCGGCCGGGGTTAATGAGGGACGGAATCCGATCCCGCTGCTTCCAGCCGGGAATTCTTGGGGTTTCTGGGGGAATGGGGGCCTGGGGAAATCTGGGAACAGGGGCTGGGAAAATTCCAGGCCTGATCCAGAGGTGGCAGGGACAGGGGCAGCTCTGGGGGGTGGGGAAGGGAAGGGGATCCAGACCCCAAAATTTTCCCTACTCAGATCCCAAACCTGATTCCATTTCCAGGGGGTTTCGTCATCCTGATCCCGTCTCCAGGGGTTCCTCGTCCTGATCCCAACCCTGATCCCATCTCCAAAATCTTCCCGACCCCAATCTCAACCCAGATCCCATCTCCAGGGGTTTCCTCATCCCAATCCCCACCTGGATCCCATCTCCGGGAGCTTCCTGATCCCCGATCCCATCTCTAGGGGTTCCCTCACCCCGATCCCAACCCAGATCCCATCTCCAAAACTTCCTGGCCCCAGTCCCTGCCCAAATCCCACTTCCTGGGGTTCCACACCCCAATGCTGACCCCAATCCCATGTCCAGGGGTTCCTCATCCCGATCCCAACCCTGATCCCAGCCCCAGTGCTTTCCCAACCCCGATCCCATCTCCAGGAGGGTTTTTCTCCCTGACCCCATGGATTGGGTCCCCAGGGTTGGGTTTGGAAGGAAAGCGGGATTTGGGAATTCCATGGGGCACTGAGGATTTGGGTCCCACCAAGTGGGAGTTTGGTGTCACCCCCGGAGGGGCTGGGAGGTGTCGGAATTCCCAGGAAAGTCTCCCTGTGGTGGGGTCAGATTTGGGATTGGGGTGGTTCTGGGGGCTGGGAATCCCGGGAATCCATGGGGATGGAGGAGGGATTGGGATTGGGATGGGATGGGATGGAATTGGGATTGATGGGATGGGATTGATGGAATGGGATGGGATGAGATTGGAATTGAGATGGGGATGGGATTGGGATTGATGGGATGGGATTGATGGAATGGGATGGGATGAGATTGGAATTGAGATGGGGATGGGATTGGGATTGATGGGATGGGATTGATGGAATGGGATGGGATGAGATTGGAATTGAGATGGGGATGGGATTGGGATTGATGGAATTGGATTGGGGTTGTGAATGGAACTGGAATTAGGATTGGGAATGGGATTGATGGGATGGGAAGCTGGGATCCCCTTGGTCTCTCCGGCCATCCCCACTCCCACCATTCCCAGCCTCCCCCACTCCCACTTTTCCATGGGGTTCTCCCTGTGGGATTTTCCCGCTGATCCCATACACCTGCACAAACAGTGCCCATGATCCCGATTTTCCCCGGGAATGGATGGAAATCTCCTCTGGCAGCTCCCGGGGCGGCCGAGGGGCTGGTTGGGAAAACCAAAAACCTTTTCCCAATGGGATTGTCCCGATCTGGGGCCGATTTTCCCTGGATTTTTGGGAAACCTCAGCAAAAACCTCCAGAATTTGGGGTGGGATGGGGACAATTCCAGAGGTGGGAATCCCGATATCCCATGAATTCCAGAGGTTTGACCCCAAAAAGGAGGAGTGAGATCCTATAAAAACAACGGGGCCATCCCAGGGCAGAATCCAGCGGGAAAGGGGAAAATCCAAATCCCATAAAACTCCCCGTTGGTCCTGGAGTCGGATTTCGCTCCGGGGCTTCCAAGAATTCCTTGGAATAAACAACAGCAGGGAGGGAAAAAAATTCTGAAAAAGGATGGAAAACTTTTCCTTGGCCAGGCTGGGGTGGTTTTCCATGGTTTTTTTTTTTTTTTTTAGGAATTTTTTTAAGGGATGGGGGGAGAAGTTTTTTTCCGAGCTCTCCCCGTTTTTTTTTTTGGGTCCCCCCGGGAATTACATCAGCGGGAATGGGGCAGGAAATGAGCTCCAAAGGAATGACGTGATCCCTCCCGGGAAGGCAGGCCCAGAAACAAGGAGGCATTGTTCTCCTTTCCAGGGAAAAACGGGGGAAAATGGGGGGAAAATGGGTGAAATGGGGAAAAACTGGGGAAAAATGGGGGAAAATGAGGGAAACTGGGGGGAAAATGGGTGAAAATGGAGAAAATGTGGGGAAAAAATGAGGGAAATGGGGAAAAATGGGGGAAAACAGGGAAAATGGGGAAAAGAGGGAAAAAGGGGAAAACCAGGGCAAAATCGGGAAAATCAGAGGAAAATGGGGAAAAATGGGGATAAAAGGGGAAAAACAGGCATAAAATAGGGAAAAACAGAGAATAACTGGGAAAAAATGGGAAAAAAGAGGGAAAACCAGGAGAAATGGGGAAAAATGAGAGAGAATGGGGAAAAACAAGGAAAAATGGGGAAAAATGGGGGAAATGGGGAAAACCAGGGAAAAGCATGGCCCCAGTCCCTGTCCCCAGGGATGTCCCCACGCTCAGACCTGAATCCCAAAGGTGCCCAGGTCTCCAGGAGCTGTGTCCCCAATCCCAGGGGATGTCCCTGTGTCCCTCAGGTCCCCCAGGTCTGATCCTGGCTGTCCCCAGTCCCTGTCCCCAGTGATGTCCCTATTTTCCCAGCAGGTCTCCCTGATCCGATCCCAGACTTCCTCAGTCCCTGTTCCCATTTCTCAGCAGATCTCCCAGACCTGATCCCGGATTTCCCCAATCCCTGTTCCCTGTTCCAAATCCTGGATTTCCCCAATCCCCGTCCCCATTCCCCATTCTCATTTTCCGGCAGATCTCCCTGATCTGATCCCGGGTGTCCCCAATACCTGTCCCCAGTCCATATTCCCGATTTCCCGGCAGGTCTCCTGGACCTGATCCCAGATTTCTCCAATCCCTGTTCTCAATCCCAATCCCATTTCCCAGCATGTCTCGGATCTGATCCTGCATTTCCCCAATCCCTGTTCCCAATCCTGATCCCATTTCCTGGCAGGTCTCCTGGATCTATCCCGGATTTCCCCAATCCCTGTTCCCAATCCCCGTTCCCCAATCACTGTCCCCAATCCCAGATTTCCCCAATCCCGATCCTGTTTCCCGCAGGTCTCAGATCCGATCCCAGATTTCCCCAATCCCAATCCCATTTCCTGGCTGGTCTCAAATCTGATCCCAGATTTCCCCAGCCCAGATTTCCCCAATCCTGTTTCCCATTTCCCAGTCTTGGATCTGCTCCCAGATTTCCCCAATCCCTGTCCCCAATCTCTGTTCCCCAATCATTGTCCCCAGTCCCAGATTTCCCCAATCCCGATCCCGTTTCCCGGAAGGTCTCAGATCTGATCCTGGATTTCCCCAATCCCAGATTTCCCCAATCCTCTTTCCCATTTCCCGGTCTCAGATCCGATCCCAGATTTCCCCAGTCCCGATCCCGTTTCCCGGAAGGTCTCAGATCTGATCCCGGATTTCCCCAATCCCAGGTTTCCCCAATCCTGATCCCGTTTCCCGCAGGGCTCCCAGACCTGGTCCCAGACCCCAACTACGTTCAGGCCTCCACGTACGTGCAGAGAGCTCACCTGTACTCGCTGCGCTGCGCCGCCGAGGAGCGCTGCCTGGCCAGGTGCGACCCGCCAGGGACACGCCGGGGACACAGCAGGGACATGGACACACGGACACACCGGGAACACACGGACACACCGGGGACACGCAGGGGACACAGCGGGGACACATCGGGGACACGCCGGGGACACATGGACACATGGACACACCGGGGACACACGGACACACCGGGGACACACCGGGGACACACGGACACACTGTGGACACACGGACACACCAGGGATGCACCGGGGACACACAGACACACGGACACACCGGGGACACACGGACACACCAGGGACACACGGACACGTGGACACACTGACACACCAGGGACACATGGACACACCGGGGACACACGGACACACGGATACACAGACACACAGACACATGGACACATGGACACACCAGGGACACATGGACACACGGACACACCGACACATGGACACACCGACACACGGACACACAGACACACGGACGCATGGACACGGGACACGGGAATGCAGGGGAGATGGGACATGAGGGACACAAGGGACACAGGATATGGGACATGGGATATGGGATATGGGATATGGGATATGGGATAGGGCATATGGGATATGGGATCTGGGAATGGGACATGGGATATGGGAATGGGAGAGATGGGATCTTGGGAATGTGGGATGGGATTCCAAGAATGGGAGAGAAAAGATTCCCGGGAATGCCAGAAAGGATTCTGGGAATGGGAGAGAATTCCTGGGAATGGGGGGAGGATTCCCGGGAATGGGGGGAGGATTCCCGGGAATGGGAGAGGGAGGATTCCTGGGAATGGGGGAGAGGATTCCCAGGAATGGGAGCGCTCTGGGGCTTGGGGGATGAGGGGAGAAA
>NW_005054596.1:227999-237105 GCF_000277835.1 Geospiza fortis | reverse complement strand
CTGGGATGAGGGGGAGAGGGAGATGGAGGGGGGAATCCTGGGATGAGGGGAGATGGGAATACCCCAGGGAGAGAGGGTCGGGTTGGGGGTGGGGAAGGGGGAGGTGCTGATGGGGGAGAGGGAGGAGGAGGGAAGGGGAAAAGGGGAGAGGGAGGGATGGGGGAGAGGGAAAAGGGAAGGGAAAAAGGGGGAAATGGGGAAGGGAAGAGGGAAGTGAAGGGTGGAGGGAGGGGAGGGAAAAAGGGGATAAAAGGGGTAAGAAAAAAGGGGGGAAAGGGAAAAAAAGGGGGAAGAAAAAAGGGAAAAAAGGAAGGGAAAAAGGGAATGGAAAAGGGAAAGGGAAATGGGAAAAGGGAGAAAGGAAGGGAAGGGAAGGGAAGGGAAGGGAAGGGAAGGGAAGGGAAGGGAAGGGAAGGGAAGGGGGAAAGGAAAAGGAAAAGGAAAAGGAAAAGGAAAAGGAAAAGGAAAAGGAAAAGGAAAAGGAAAAGGAAAAGGAAAAGGAAAAGGAAAAGGAAAAGGAAAAGGAAAAGGAAAAGACATCGGGAACAAGCCCAGAATTTCCTCCCTTCCTTTCCCACGGGAGAGAGTTCCCTGTGGAAAAGGGAATTGCCCCCGAGGGCAGGGGCCGGGGCGGCGCCAGCAGTGCCAGCGGTGTCCCCTGTCCCCGTCCCCAGCCCTGCGTACGCGGCCGAGGCCACCGACTACGACGTGCGGGTGCTGCTGCGCTTCCCGCAGCGCGTCAAGAACCAGGGCACGGCCGACTTCCTGCCCAGCCAGCCCCGCCACCGCTGGCAGTGGCACAGCTGCCACCAGTGAGTGTCCCCGGCTGTCCCCAACACCAGCACCCACACCAGTGGCAGCTCCAAGGCCTTTGGTGGCACTTTGGTGGCATTTCCCCATTTGGTGGCTTTGTTTTGGGGTCTTCCTTCAGCTCTTTGTCCCCAGTGCCACCATTCATGATGGTGGCAGTGGCACAGCTGCCACCAGTGAGTGTCCCCAGCTGTCCCCAGCCTGTCCCCATGGTGTCCCCTGGCACTACCACAGCATGGTGGAGTCCCCTCAATGTCCCCTGATTGTCCCCACTGTCTCTTGAATGTGCCCTGCTGTCCTCTGACTGTCCCCTGATTGTCCCCTGAATGTCCCCATGGTGTCCCCATGATGTCCCCAGACACCACCACAGCATGGCTGAGTTCACCCACTATGGCCTGCTGGATGTCCCCTGAGTGTCCCCTGAGTGTCCCCAGATATTCCTTTGGTTGTCCCCTGGCTCTGCCCATGACTGTCCCCTGAGTGTCCCCTCACTGTCCCCATGATTGCCCCATTGCCCTGATTGTCCTCTGAACGTCCCCAAAGTGTCCCCCTGGTGTCCCCAGGCACCACCACAGCATGGCCGAGTTCAGCCACTACGACCTGCTGGATGTCACCTGAGTGTCCCCAGAGTGTCCCTTGATTGTGCCCTGATTATTCCTCTGAATGTCCCCTGGGTGCCCCCGCTGTGTCCTGAGTGTCCCCTTGAATGTCCCCTGATTTATCCCACAGCTTGTCCCCTGACTGTCCCCATGATTGTCCCCTGATTGTTCCCCTAAGTGTCCCCTGAGTGTCCCCAGCCTGTCCCCAGAGCGTCCTCAAAGTGTCCCCATGGTGTCCCCAGGCACCACCACAGCATGGGGGAGTTCAGCCACTATGACCTGCTGGATGTCCCCTGAGTGTCCCCTGAGTGTCCCCATAGTGTCCCCATGGTGTCCGTCCCCATAGTGTGCCCACGGTGTCCCCTGGTGTCCCCACGGTGTCCCCATGTCCCCAGGCACTACCACAGCGTGGTGGAGTTAGTCACTATGACCTGCTGGATGTCCCCTGAGTGTCCCCTGAGTGTTCCTCTGAATGTCCCCACAGTGGACACTCTTCATGGTGTCCCCAGCCTGTCCCCATAGTGTGCCCATGGTGTCCCCAGCCTGTTCCCATGGTGTGCCCAGCCTCTCCCCCTGGTGTCCCCACAGTGTCCCTGTGTCCCCAGCCTGTCCATGTGATGTCCCCACGGTGTCCCCATGGTGTCCCCTTGGTGTCCCCAGTCACCACCACAGCTTGGCCGAGTTCAGCCACTACGACCTGCTGGATGTCACCTGAGTGTCCCCTGAGTGTCCCCTGAGTGTTCCCCTGAATGTCCCCTTGGTGTCCCCACGGTGTCCCCACGGTGTCCCCATGTCCCCAGGCACTACCACAGCATGGCCGAGTTCAGCCACTACGACCTGCTGGATGTCACCTCGGGCCGCCGGGTGGCCGAGGGACACAAGGCCAGCTTCTGCCTGGAGGACACCACCTGCGACTTCGGCCACCTCAAGCGCTACGCCTGCACCGCCCACACCCAGGTGACACCAGGGGACAGCACCCTTTGGCACTTCTGTCACTTTCTGCCCCTTTTTGTCCCTTTTTTGTCCCCTTTTCTCCATTTTTTGTCCCTTTTTTGTCCCTTTTTTGTCCCTTTTGTCCCCATTTGTGGCACTACATCTGCACCGCCCGCACCCAGGTGACACTGAGAGGACAAAGGGGTTCCCTTTTCTCCCCTGTTTTTCCCCTTTTTTCCCCATTTTTTCGCCAATTTTTTAACCTTTTTTTCCCCCCTTTTTTCTCATTTTTCCCCATTTTTCTCATTTTTGCCCAATTTCCCCATTTCTCACCCCATTTCCCCCCGCAGGGTCTCAGCCCAGGCTATTACAACACCCGAGGGTTCCCTTTTCTCCCCCATTCTCCCCCAGTTTTTCCCCATTTTTCCCCCCCAATTTTTAACCTCTTTTTTCTCCCTTTTTTCCTGTTTTTTCCCAATTTTTCCCCATTTTTCTCATTTTTGCCCAATTTCCCTTTTTCTAACCCCATTTCCTCCCCAGGGTCTCAGCCTGGGCTGTTATGACACCACCACCTACAGAACCCTCTTGGTCCCATTTTCCCCATTTCCCCCCCATTCTTTAACATTTTTCTCCCTTTTTTTTCCCATTTGCCCCCCTTTTCTCCCATTTTTCCATTTTCCCCCCATTTTTGCCCAATTTCCCCATTTCTAACCCCATTTCCCCCTGCAGGATCTCAGGCCTAGGCTGTTACGACACCCAAGTGTTCCCTTTTCTCCTCCATTTTCCCCCCATTTTTTCACCTTTTTTCTCCCTTTTTTTCCCCATTTTTTCCCTTTTTTCTCCCTTTTCCCCCCGTTTTTGCCCAATTTCCCCATTTCACCCCATTTTCCCCTGCAGGGGCTCAGCCCGGGCTGTTACGACACCTACAACGCCGACATCGACTGCCAGTGGATCGACATCACCGACGTCCCCCCCGGGAACTACATCCTCAAGGTTGGGGACATTTGGGGGCATCTGGGGACATTTTGGGGTGGAAAATCCCAATTCCAGCCCAGATCGGGATTTTCCCACCCCTGCCATTTTTTTCCAGGGTGATTTTCCTGCTTTTTTCCCTTTTCCTGGGTTATTTTTTTGGGTTTTTCCCCCCTGATTTCCCCTTTTCATTTTTGGGGTATTTTGGGTTTTTTTTGGGTTTTTTTTCCCCCTGATTTCCCCTTTTCATTTTTGGGGTATTTAGGGGTTTTTTTGAGTTTTTTTTTCCCCCTGATTTCCCCTTTTCATTTTTGGGGTATTTAGGTTTTATTTTGAGGTTTTTTTCCCCCTGATTTCCCCTTTTCATTTTTGGGGTATTTAGGTTTTATTTTGAGGTTTTTTTCCCCCTGATTTCCCCTTTTCATTTTTGGGGTATTTTGGGGGTTTTTTTTTGAGTTTTTTTCTCCCTGATTTCCCTTTCCCTCTTGATTTTTTTGGTGATTTTTTTTTTGTTTATTTTTTGGGGTTTTCCCCCCACTGATTTTCCTTTTCATTTTTTGTGATATTTTCTTTATTTCCCAAGGGTTTTTTTCCCCAGTTTCTCCTTCCCTCATGATTTTTTTGTTTTTTCCCCCCCGATTTTCCCATTTCCCTCTATTTTTTCCCTCTGTTTATTTTGCCTGTTCCTGGTTTATTGTTTGAGATTTTTTCCCCTGATTTTCCCATTTCCTTATTGACTTCTTGGGGAATTTTTTTTTCCTGATTTTCCCTTTTCATTTTTGGGATATTTTGTTTATTTTTGGAGTTTTTCTCCCCTGATTTCCGTTTCCCTCTTGATTTTTTGTCTTTTTTTCCCCTGATTTTCCCATTTCCCTCTCATTTTGGGATTTTTTCCCCCCTCAGTTTATTTCACCTCTTCCTGGTTTATTTTTTGAGTTTTTCCCTCTGATTTTTCCATTTCCTTCTTGATTTTTGGGGATTTTTTTTGTTTATTTTTTGGGGGTTTCTCCTCCTCTGATTTTTCCTTTTCCCTTTTCATTTCTGGTTTTTTTTTTTTGTTTATTTTTTGTGGGTTTTCCCCCCCTTATTTTACCTGTTCCCTGTTTATTTTTTGGATTTTTCTTCCTGATTTTTCCATTTCCCTGTTGGTTTTTGGGATATTTTCCCCCTCCGATTTTCTTATTTCTCTGGTTAATTTTGGGATTCTTTTCCCCCTGTTTATTTTTCCTGTTAATTTTCTGGATTTTTTTCCCTTCTCTTTTCCCTGTTAATTTTCTGGATTTTTCCCCTGATTTTCCCATTTCCCTGGTTATTTTGGGGATTTTTTTTCCTTTCCTTTTCCTCATATTGGGATTTTTTCCCCCTTCCCTTTCCCCTGGTTATATTTTAAATTTTCACCCTGATTTTCCCATTTCCCTGATTATTTTGGTTTTTTATTTTCCTTTCTTTTTTCCTGTTTATTTTTTGGGTTTTTTTCCCCTATTTTCCCATTTCCTGGTTATTTTGGGGGTTTTCCCCCCTTCCCTTTTCCCTGGTTATATTTGGGGTTTTTTTCCCCCCGACTTTCCCATTCCCCTGGTTATTTGGGGATTTTTTCCCTTTCCTTTTCCCTGTTTTGGGATTTTTTTTTAGTTTCCTTCTCCCTGTTAATTTTTGGGATTTTTTCCCCCTTCCCTTTCCCTATTTTGGGATATCCCCTAATTCTCCTTTTCCCTTTTGGGATTTTTTTTCCCTTTCCCCCATTCCCACTCGATTTTCCCTGTTTTTTTTTCCCTGTTGATTTCTGGGATCCTTTTCCCGGATTTTTCCCCCACCCCAGGTCCAGGTCAATCCCAAATATTTGGTGCTGGAGTCGGATTTCACCAACAACGTCGTGCGCTGCCACATCCACTACACCGGGCGCTTCGTGTCCGCCTCCAACTGCCGCATCGCCCAGTAAGGAATTCCTCACCCCAAATAGAACCCATCCCCAAAAAAACCCCATCCCAAAAAATCCCATCATGAAAAAAACCCCATCACAAAAAACCCCATCACAAAAAAAAAACCATCCCAAAAAACCCCATCACGCAAAAAAAAAAAAACTCATCCCAAAAAAACCTGGTCCCAAAAAACCCCAAGCCCAAAAAAACCCAAATAAAAAAAACCTGATCCCAAAAAAATCCAAGTCCAAAAAAACCCAAATAAAAAAAACCTGATCCCAAAAAAATCCAAGTCCAAAAAAACCCAAATAAAAAAAACCTGATCCCAAAAAAATCCAAGTCCAAAAAAACCCAAATAAAAAAAACCTGATCCCAAAAAAATCCAAGTCCAAAAAAACCCAAATAAAAATACCCGTGATCCTAAAAAACCCTGAGCCCAAATAAAACCCATCCCAAAAAAAATCCCATCCCCCAAAAAATCCCATCCCAAAAAACTCCATCACGAAAAAAACTCATCCCAAAAAAACCTGGTCCCAAAAAACCCCAAGCCCAAAAAAACCCATCCCCCAAAAAACCCCATCCTAAAAATCCCCCATCCCAAATAAAACCCCAATTCAAAAAAAACCCTGATCCCAAAAAACTCCCAAAAAACCCCATCCCGAAAAAATCCCCAATCCCAAAAAATCCCTGTCCCGAAAAGCCCCGATCCCCAAAAAACCCAATTAAAAAAAACCTCCATCCCAGAAAAAAACCCCATCCCAAAAAAACCCATTCCAAAAAATCCTCATCCCCAAAAAAATCCTGAAAAAAATCCCAATTCCAAAAAAAACCCCATCTCAAAACAAAAAACCATCCCAAAAACCCTGAGCCCAATAAAACCCCATCCCAAAAAACTCCATCCCAAAAAAAAACCCCAATCCCAAAAAAAACCCAACCCCAGAAAACCCTGATCCCAAAAATCCTCCATCCCAAAAAAACCCAAATCCCCAAAAAACCCTCATCCCAAAATTCCCTCATCCCAAAAAATCCCAATCCCAAAAAAATCCCCATTTTTGGGGGATGGGGATTTTTGGAATGGGGATTTTTTTGAATTGGGGATTTTTTGGGGTGGTTATTTTTGGAATTAGGATTTTGTTCCTTTTCCTTGGAATTTGGGGTAGGAATTGGGATTTTCCTCCTTTCCCATGAAATTTTATGGGATTTGGGGTGGGAATCAGGAATTCCTTCCTTTTCCATGAAATCTTATGGGATTTGGGGCCAGAATTGGGATTTTGTTCCTCTTCCATGGAGTTTTCCGGGATTTGGGGTAGGAATTGGGATTTTGTTCCTTTCCTATGGAATTTTATGGGATTTGCCCATTTGGGGTTGGTTTTTTCCTCCTTTTCCATGGAATTTTCTGGGATTTGGGGTGGCAGTTGGGAATTTCCTCCTTTCCTATGGAATTTAATGGGATTTGGGGTGGGAATTGGGATTTTGTTCCTTTCCTATGGAATTTTCTGGGATTTGGGGTAGGAATTGGGATTCTCCTCCTTTCCCATGGAATTTTATGGGATTTTCCCGTTTTCCCTGCAGATCCTGATGGCAGCAGGACCCCAGGAGTGTCACCCGTCCCCTTTCCCGGGAAGTTCCCGAGGTGGCTCCGCTGCGTTCCCAAAGTTCCCCCTTTTCCCAATAAAAAGCGGGGAAGCCACGAGGACTCCTGGGAATCGTTTTTATCCCAATTTTCCCGGCATTCCCGGGGGAATCCAAGGCTGGAATCAAAGCAGGGACCCCCAAAACGCTCCATAAAATCCTCGTGATCCTACAAATCCTTGGGAATTTCTGGGAATGTCCCCAAGTTGGGGGGAAAGAAACAGTCCTGGGAATTTTGGGGAGGGAAATCCCATAAATTTTTTTAGGGTTGTTTTTTTTTCTGTTTTCCTGCTGGAGAGAGCGGAAGTTGGGATTTGGGAATTTTGGGCTGGGAATGGGGTTGGGAATGGTGACAGTGGGAATGGGGACACTTGGATTGGGGACATTGGGAACGGGAATGGGGACACTGAGAATGGGATTGGGGACATTGGGATTGGGAATGGGGACATTGGGAATGGAATGGGGACACTTGGATTGGGAACATTGGGATTGGGAATGGGGACACTGAGAATGGGATTGGGGACATTGAGAATGAGGACACTGGATTGGGGACATTGGGATTGGGAATGGGGACGCTGGGAATGGGGACACTGGGAATGGGAATGGAATGCGGACACTGAGAATGGGATTGGGGACATTGGGAATGGGGACACTGGGAATGGGGACAGTGGGATTGGGAATGGGGACACTGGGAATGGAATGGGGACATTGGGAATGGGGACACTGGATTGGGGACATTGGGATTGGGAATGGGGACACTGGGAATGGGGACATTGGGAATGGGATGGGGACACTGGGAACAGGATTGGGGACATTGGGAATGGGGGCACTGGGAATGGGGACAGTGGGAGACAGTGGGATTGGGAATGGGGACATTGGGAGTGGAATGGGGACATCGAGATTGGGGACATTGGGAATGGGAATGGGGACATTGGGAATGGGGACATTGAGATTGGGGACATTGGGAATGGGATTGGGGACATTGGGAATGGGGACACTGGGACAGGAATGGGGACAGTGGAAATGGGGACAGTGGGACTGGGGACATCAGCATGGGAATGGGGACATCGGGATGGGAATGGGGACACTGGGATTGGGGACATGGGATTGGGTACACTGGGATGGGAATGGAGACACTGGAAATGGTGACACTGGAATTGGGACAACTGGGACGGGAATGGGGACATTGGGATGGGAATGGGGACACTGGGATTGGGGACATGGGATTGGGTACACTGGGATGGGAATGGAGACACTGGAAATGGTGACACTGGAATTGGGACAACTGGGACGGGAATGGGGACATTGGGATGGGAATGGGGACACTGGGATTGGGGACATGGGATTGGGTACACTGGGATGGGAATGGAGACACTGGAAATGGTGACACTGGAATTGGGACAACTGGGACGGGAATGGGGACATTGGGATGGGAATGGGGACACTGGGATTGGGGTGGCCCCCTGGCCAGCGGTGCCACAGCGCCTGCAAAGGGACACCGAGTGACATGGAGGGGAGCGGGGATTGTCACCGGGTGCCAGCTGGTGTTACCGGTGTCACCCGGTGTCATTGGTGTCACCCAGTGTCATTGGTGTCACCTGGTGTCATTGGTGTCACCCAGTGTCACCGGTGTCACCAGTGTCACCCGGTGTCATTGGTGTCACCCAGTGTCACCCAGTGTCACCGGTGTCACCGGTGTCACCGGTGTCACCCGGTGTCATTGGTGTCACCCAGTGTCACCCAGTGTCATTGGTGTCACCTGGTGTCATTGGTGTCACCCAGTGTCACCGGTGTCACCAGTGTCACCCGGTGTCATTGGTGTCACCCAGTGTCACCCAGTGTCACCGGTGTCACCTCAGGCACTCACCCTGCTGGCCCTCGGGGCGCTGGCCACGCTGGGCACTCGAGAGCAGCACGGGACCGATGACAACGTCAGCTTCGGAGGTGGCACCTGGGGACAAGGGACAGTGAGGGACAGTGAGGGGAGAGAGGGGACAGTGAGGGACAGTGAGGGGAGAGAGGGGACAGTGGGGACAGTGAGGAGGGATCAGCCCCTCTCCACAGTCCCCATGTCCCCCTGTCCCCACATCCCACTGTCCTCCTGTCCCGCTGTCCCCCATCCCAATGTCCCCATGTCCCCATGTCCCTGGTATCCCCAGTGTCCCCATGTCCCCACGCTGTCCCCTGCTGTCCCCTCACCGTCCCCGGCGTGTCTGCGGTAGCGGTGGCCGGTCCCAGGGT
>NW_005054596.1:223196-226792 GCF_000277835.1 Geospiza fortis | reverse complement strand
ATGTCCCAAATGCCCCAAATCCCGGAATTTGTCCCCAAATGTCCCAAATGCCCCAAATGCCCAAATATCCCCAAATGTCCCCAAATATCCCCAAATGTCCCCAGATGTCCCCAGCTGCCCCGGCGCACCCATTGAAGTTGATGATGGCATAGTGGGGCAGGATGAGCTGCCACCTTCCCCATAACCCCTAAGCATCCCCAGATGTCTCCAGAACACCCTCAAATGTCCCCAGATGTCCCCAGATGTCCCCAGCAGCCCCGGCGCACCCGTTGAAGTCGATGATGGCATAGTGGGACAAGGAGAGCTCACCATCCCCCGGGTGTCCCCCAGACCCCAAAGCGTCCCCAAACACGCCGCGGCGGGACGTGGCTGTGGGCGCCCACCTCGGCCTGGATGTTTAGCACGTCGCCCAGGCGGAACGCCGAGAGATCCCGCTCCGCGCTCCAGTCCTCTGGAAAACCCCACGGGGTCAGCCCCAAACTGATCCCAAAAGGGAAAAAGGGGTGGGAAAGGGAGAATCCCAAAAAATCCCACTCTGAGCTCCAGTCCTCTGGAAAACCCAACGGGATTAACTCCAAAGTGACCCCAAAAGGGGAAGAGGGATGGGAAAAGGGGAATCCCAAGAAATCTCACTCAGAGCTCCAGTCCTATGGAAAATCCAATGGGAAGAGGGATGGGAAAGGAGGAATCCCAGGAAATCCCTCTCTGAGCTCCAGTCCTCTGGAAAACCCCACAGGATCAACCCCAAAGCGACCCCAAAAGGGGAAAAGGGATGGGAAAAGGGGAATGCTGAAAAATTGACACTTGGAGCTCCAGTCCTATGGAAAACCCAATGGGAACAGGGATGGGAAAGGGGGAATCCCGAGAAATCCCGGTCTGAGCTCCCGTCCTCTGGAAAACCCCACAGGATCAACCCCAAAGCGATCCCAAAGGGGAAAACAGATGGAAAAGGGGGAAAAGGGGATGAAGAAATGGGGGGAAAGGGGGAAAAGGGCTGGAAAAGGGGGAATCCTGAAAAGACCCTCTTGGAGCTCCAGTCCTCTGGAAAACCCAATGGGGTCAACCCCAAACCCACCCTGAAGGGGAAAAGGGATGGAGAAATGGGGAAAAGGGGAAAAAGGGGACAAGGTATAGGAAAGGGGGAAAAGGTATGGGGAAGGGGGAAAAGGGGGAAAAAGGGGAAAATGTCGGGAAAAGTGGGGATGGAAAAGGGAGAAAAGAGATGGGAAGGGGAGGGAAAAGGGACAGGAAAGGAGGAGAAGTGTGGGAAAGCCCCGATCCCGCACCGTTCATGAGGCGCAGGGAGAACAGGAGCTTCTCCTGGGAGGCCAGAGCCGAGTTGAAGGGAGCCCAGGTGGGACGGATGGAGCCGCTGGAGACATTATCCCGCCTGGAAAAGGGAATGGGGTTGGAATGGGATCGGGAATGGGATCAGGAATGGGGTTGGGAATGGGATCGGGAATGGGATCGGGAATGGGATTGGGAATGGGAATGGGGCCATTGGGACTGCGGAGCTCCTGGAGACGTTATACTGCCCGGAAAAGGGAATGGGGTCGGGAATGGGATCGGGAATGGGAATGGGGCCATTGGGAATTGGGAGCTCCTGGAGATGTTATCCTGCCTGGAAAAGGGAATGGGGTCGGGAATGGGATCAGGAATGGGATTGGGATGGGGACACTGGGATGGAATGGGGACACTGGGGATTGGGAAACTGGGAATAGGACACTGGGACAAGAATGGGGACATCGGGATGGAAATGGAGAAATTGGGAATGGGGACACTGGGAATGAGGAGCCACTGGTGACATTATCCCACCTGGAGAAGGGAATGGGATTGTGATATGGGAATGGGACAGTGGGAATGGGAATGGGACACTGGGAATGGGGACAGTGGGGCAGGAATGGGGACAGTGGGAATGGGGAGCTGCTGGTGACATTATCCCACCTGGGAAAGGGAATTGGAAATGGGAATGGGACACTGGGAATCTGGGAAGGGATACAGGATGGGAATGGGATTCCTGGGAATGCCGTCAATCTGTGATGGGATCCGGGATGGGAATGGGATTCCTGGGAATGCTGGGAATCTGGGATGGGATCCCTGGATGGGAATGGGATTCCTGGGAATGCTGGGAATCTGGGATAGGATCCGGGACAGGAATGGGTTTCCCAGGAATGACGGGAAGTCAGGATGGGATCCCAGGATAGCAATGGGATCCCTGGGAATGCTAGGAAGGGACCCCAGGATGGGAATGGGATTCCTGGGAATGCCGGGAATCTGTGATGGGATCCGGGATGGGAACGGGATTCCTGGGAATGCCAGGAAGGGATGCCAGGATGGGAATGGGATTCCTGGGAGGGCTGGCAAGGCAGGATGGGATCCAGGATGAAAATGGGATTCCTGGGAATGCTGGGAAGGCAGGATGGGATCCGGGATAGGAATGGGATTCCTGGGAATGCTGGGAAGGCGGGACGGGATCCGGGAGCACCTGGGGTAGTGGCACTCGATGGGGATGACGGCCGGGTCGCTGCGCACGATGGCCGGGTTGCTGCCGGGGCTGGGATCATAGCTCAGGAGCGTCCGGTAAATCAGGGAATCCGGAGTGACCTGGGAATGAAACCCGGGAATTCCAGAAGAAAAGGGGCTCCGCGATCCCGAGTGAGCGGGAAGCGGAAGGAATGAGGGAATCTGGGAATAAAAACTGGGAATTCTGTGGGAAAAGTGTTCCTCAATCCCGAGTGAGAGGGAAGAGGAAGAAATCAGGGAATCTGGGGTGATCTGGGAATAAAACCCGGGAATTCCGTGGGAAAAGAGAATCCAGAAAATGCAGGAATTGAAAGAAATGAGGGGATCCAGAGTGATATGGGAATGAAAACCGGGAATTTGGGGAAAAAGGGGTTCCTCAACCCCGAGTGAGCGGGAAGTGGAAGGAATGAGGAAATCTGGAGTGATCCGGGAATGAAAACTGGGAAATCCATGGGAAAAGAGAACCCAGAAAATGAGGGAATTGAAAGAAATGGGGGAATCTGGGAATAAAAACCAGGGATTCCATGGGTCTCCAGTCAGGGTTGTCAGCAGGGTGAGTGGGAATTCCAAGAAATCGGGGAATTCAGGGTGATTTGAGAATAAAAGTGGAGAATTCCACAGGAGAGGCCGCTCCTCATCCCAGCAGCACCACTGGGCTGACTGGGAATGCTGCGGGAATTCATGGAAATGGGGGAAAAGGGATGGAAAAGGGGGGAAATGGGGTGGAAATGGGGTGGAAAAGGGGGAAAAGGAATGGAAAATAACAGTTTTTAGGGAGTTGAATTAAACCCAAGGGAAAAGAGGCTTTTGCCAGAGGAATGGGAAAAGCTGCGGGAAAACCGCTCAAATTCCCAGGAAATCGCGGCGGCTCCTTCCCCTGGAACGATCCCGGATCCAGCCCCTGGATCTCCGCGAAACCGGGAACAGGCGCGGCCCCGGAGCCGCTCCCGGCGGGAATTTCGGGATCCGGACAGGACTCACCCGGATTGTCCCACATCCCGCGATTTCCCGGGAGACATCCCGGGATGGGAACGGGACTCACGGGGATCTCTCATCTGGGATCCGGCCAACCC
>NW_005054596.1:221311-222046 GCF_000277835.1 Geospiza fortis | reverse complement strand
TCCGCGCCGGCTCCCAGGGCGGAGGCGCCGAGGCCGCGGGGGCCGCGCAGAGCAGCGCCAGGAGGAGGCGGATGTGGGAGCGCATCCCGGAAAATCCTTGGGATTCCCAGCGCCGAGCCTCGGCCCCGCGCTTATATCCCGCTGGGAACCAGCCCAGCTCCCCCCGCCCTGGAATTCCACGGGCGGCCTGGAATTCCAAGGGCGCCCCTGAGCGCGCCCCCGTCATTTCCGAGGTGCGAGGGGTCGGGATGAGCGTTCCCGGCGGGTTTTTGGGAATTGTTTATCCCGGCAGGAGCCGCGGAGCCGCGGAGCCGAGGGGATTGGTTGGGCTCGGCGCTGATAAGGAGCGAACAGAGGCTCCGCTTCTCCCGGGATCCCGAATTCCAGGGATAACCCCAGAACTCCCGGAGCGCCGCTCTCCCCTCGGATGAGGAATTTGAGGGGGGGTTATCCCAAAAAACCAAAGGAATTCTGGCTCCCATCTCCCTCCCGGGGCTGGAATTTTGGGGTGTCCTGTGATCCAAACCCCTCTGGATGAGCAAATCCCGCGGTTTTTTGGGATGTAAGCCGGGATCCTCTTCCCTTTCCCAAAAATCCTCATGCAAGGCTCTGCTTTTCCCGGGATCCCGAATTCCAGGGATAACCCCAGAACCCCCGGAGCACTGCTTTCCCCTCGGATTTTTGGGAAGAGGAAGGTGGGGGCGAGAAGGTTCTAGCCCCCGCCCAAAAATGGGA
>NW_005054596.1:216581-221034 GCF_000277835.1 Geospiza fortis | reverse complement strand
GTTATCCCTGGAATTCGGGATTCCGGGGAAAAGCAGAGCTTCGGATGAGGATTTTTTTGGAAAAAAAAGAAGTAATTTTGGCTCCAACCTCACTCCCAGGCTTGGAATTTTGGGGTCTCGCGTGATCCAAACCCCTCTGGATGCAAAAATCCTTTTTTTTTTTTTTTTTTTTTTTTTTTTTTTTTTTTTTTTTTTTTTTTTCTGGGATACAACCTGGGATCCCCCCACTTTTCCCAAAAATCTTCATCCAAGACTCCGGGATCCCGAATTCCAGTGATGATCCTAAAATTCCCAGAGCTCTGCTTTTCCCCCTCGGATGAGGATTTTTGGGAAGAGGAGGGGAGGGGGAGGAGGTTCTATCCCAAAGAAAAAAAATAGGATTTGGGTTTGGATCATGGGGAATTATGGACACCCCAAAAATTCCTACATTTTCCCCAATTCCGGGGATAATTCCAGAACTCTGGAGCACTGCTTTCCCCTTCGATGAGGGATCTGGGGGAGGATCCCATGTTCTATCCCAAAAAAATGAAGGAATTTTGGCTCCCGGGCTGGGAATTTTGGGGTCTCCGTCATTCCCGGTGATCCAAACCCGTCTGGATGCACAAATCCTGGGGATTTTTTTGGGATACAGCCTGGTTTATCCCCCTTTTCCCAAAAATCCTCATCCAAGGCTCCGAGATCCCAAATTCCAGCGAAAATCCCTTGTTCAATCCCCCCCAAAATTATGGGATTTGAGTTTGGATCACGGGGAATCACCGAGACCCCAAAATTCCTTCCTTTTCCTCCCTCCCGACCCTTCCCATTCCATTGGATCCAAGGAAAAACAGGGAAAACTCCCTGGAATGAATCCCATGGATTTTCCAGGCTCATTCCAAATTTTCCTCTTTTTTTTTTTTTTTCTGGTTTTATTTCATGCACTTTGTTATCCCAATCCCGGATTTTAATGGATTTTTGAATGGAATTCATTTTTCTTAATGGAATTTCTTTTAATGGAATTTCTTTTAATGGAATTTTTAATGGAATTTTAAAATGGATTTTATAAAAATGGAATTTTAATGGAATTTCTGTCCCTCCTCACCACCCCCCCTCCCCTTTCCCACTTTTCCATCAGCTCCATTTTTCCCCAAATCCCAAAATCCCTCTTCCTCTTTTTTTTTCCTGGAAAAATCTCCTCGGATTTGGGATATTTCCCAAAATTGACCCCAAAAGAATTACTGGCATTGATCCCAAAAGAATTCCAGGGGTTTTGGAGCTGGAACCGGCTCAACATTCCCAAAAAAATTTCCTGGATCAGCATCAAACCCTCAGCTGCTTCCAGGGGTTTTCTGCTCATCCCAAAATCCCCCAGGTCCGGGGATTTTGTTTTAGGGGTTTTTTTTCCCCCCTCGTGTTTAAAATCCTGCGGAAATTCCCGGAATTCCAGAGGGCGAGCTCCTGCGTCAGGGAGATATCGGGAATTCCGGGAATTTCCCCTGAGGGGGGAAAAAAATCCTTGGATTCAAGGCCTCTCCTCACCCCAGGAAAACTCCGGGATCCCTTTGGGGATTTTGGGGAAAAATCCCTAGGGATGGAGCCAGAGGGAAAAAAAATCTGGGAATTGGAGGGGAATTCCATAGGGAAAAGGGGATTTCTGATTTCCCGGGAAAAAATGGGAGAGGGATTTTTTTTGGGAATTCCCAAGTAGCTGGGAAAGCATCAAATCCGTTTTTTTTCCCCATCCCATTTTCCCTAAAAACTGAGTTTTAATCGCAGGAATTCTGGGAGCTCTGGGAATTCCAAGGGTTTTCCCTCATCCCAGATTTCTTTGGGGGTTTTTCCCATATTTTCCCAAGGTTTTTCCCTCATTCCCAGCTCCGGGGTTGGGATTTGGGCTCTTCCCGAATTTTTAGGATGAAAATCTCTCTGGATCCCAGGAAAATCGAGGGGTGATCCCAAAAAAACCCCAAGGGATGATCCCCAAAAAAAAACTGGATTAGGAAGGAATCCATGAGGATTTGGGGCCGGGAATTCTTTCCCAAATCCAAGGATTTGGATCACCCCAAATCCCAAATCCCCGTTGGAATCTCATCCCAAGGAATTCCAGCTGAGGTGATCCCAGAATTCCCAGTTTTCCACAGCCAGGAATCCCAAAACCAAGGGGAGCAAATCCCAGCTCTTCCCTTTGCCACAAATCCCCAAATCCATGAAAAAACCCCCAAAATTCCCTTCAGAATTCCCAAAATTTTCCTTTCCCAGCCCCACAGAATCCCGGGATTTGGGGACGGCAGTGGGAAAACCCCAAAATCCCATTAAAAAAAAAAAGAGGGGAAAAAAGCAGGAAAAGGGAATTTCAGAGCCGCTTTTGGGATTGGGGGAGGGAATTCCGAGTGCAGGAATTCCAAGGATTGTTTATCCTGGTGGGACCCGAGAATTCCAAACAATCCTTGGAGCAGGGATCGGAATTCCGGGGCTTGGAATTCCTGGGGGTGAAATTTCTGCCTCTCTCTCATCCCAAACTGGATTTTTTTCCCCAAAAAACAGTTCCAAATTTTGTTCCCATTCCTGGATTTTCCAGAATGGAAAAATGGGAATTTGGGAAGAGCTTTTCCCTTTTCTCAGAGGTTTTTCCTGGGGAAAATCCCAGCTGGGGAAGGAGAGGATCTGATTCCAGAGGGATTCCTGCGATTTTTGGGATCAGGGAGCTCCAAAGGCAGGAAAAATTGGGAAAAAACCCATCCAGGATCCCAAATTCCCTCCTTCTCCTGCTGGAAAAAGGCTGATCCCAAATCCCAATGGGAATTCTGAGCTCTTCCCCCTTTTCCAAGGGCCAAAAATCTGGGAAATTTTGGAGTTTTGGGATTTGGGATCCCAGAATTGGGATTTGGGATTCTGGGAAAACCTGGATTTTTGGGATTTGGGATCCCAGAATTCCCATTTTTCCCAATCCCCAACTGGGATTTGGGATCCCAGAATTCCCATTCTTCGCAATCCCAAACTGGGATTTGGGATCCCGTTTTTCCCAATCCCAAACTGATATTTGGGATCCTAGAATTCCCATTTTTTGCAATCCCAAACTGGGATTTGGGATCCCGTTTTTCCCAATCCCAAACTGATATTTGGGATCCTAGAATTCCCATTTTTTGCAATCCCAAACTGGGATTTGGGATCCCAGAGTTCCCAATCCCAAAGTGGGATTTGGAATCCCCAAATTCCCGTTTTTCCCACTGCCAAATTGGGATCTGGGATCCTGGAATTCCCAATCCCAAACTGGGATTTGGGATACTGAATTCCCATTTCTCCCAATCCCAAAGTGGGATTTGGAATCCCAGAATTCCCATTTTTCGCAATCCCAAAGTGGGATTTAGGATCCCGGAATTCCCATTTTTCCTAATCCCAGATTTCCCTCTCCAGCCCCTCCAAATCCTTGGGAATTCCTTCGGGGTGGATTTCCCGGGATCTCCTGGGATTTCCTGGGAATTTCAGCACATCCCTTTGGGATATTTGGGAATATTTGGGAATTTCCCCCAGAGCGAGGATTTCCCGCTCTGGGTTGGGGTTTCCATGGGAATTCCAGATGGGAACAGGAGAATCCCATGGGATTGCCAGGAATTTTTGGGGTTGGGAATGTGACCCCAAATGGGGCAAATCCCGGGGAATTCCGGGATCCGGGGACACTCGAGGGACAGCACAGAGCTGTTTGGGGTCCCTTGGGGTCAGGGGGACACTCGAGGATTTGGGGTCCCCTGGGGTGATGGCATTTGAGGATTTGGGGTCACTTGGGTTGGGGACACTCCAGAGCCACCACAGAAGGGTTTGGGGCCACCTGGGGTCAGGGGGACACTCGAGGATTTGGGGTCCCTTGGGGACAGAGTTTGGGGTCACTTGGGGCTGGTGACACTTAAGGGACACCACAGAAGGGTTTGGGGTCGCCCGGGGTTGGTGAAACTCGAGGATTTGGGGTTCCCCACGACTGGGGACACTCCAGGGACACCAGGGCAGGATTTGGGGTCACCAGGTTGGAGTTAGGGGTCCCCCGGGGTGGTGACACTCAGGGGACACCACGGCAGGGTTTGGGGTCACCTGGGGACAGAGTTTGGGGTCACCTGGGGTGGTGACATTTGAGGATTTGGGGTCACCTGGGGTGGTGGCACTCAAGAGACACCACGGCAGGATTTGGGGTCACTGGGGTCAGAATGACACTTGAGAATTTGGGGTCATTTGGGTTGGGGACATTGAGGGACACCATGGAAGGGTTTGGGGTCACCTGAGGTGGTGGCACTGGAAGATTTGGGGTCACCTGGGGACAGAGTTTGGGGTCACCTGGGCTTGGTGACACTTCAGGGACACCAGGACGAGATTTGGGGTCGGCTGGGCTGAGGACCGATAAAATCTTTTGGGGTTTTTTTGGTGACAAACGCGAGCGGTGACGCCTCGGGTGCCACGGCGGGGACACTGCCCCGGAGCTCCGGGATCC
>NW_005054596.1:215861-216328 GCF_000277835.1 Geospiza fortis | reverse complement strand
GCGGGGGCGGGGCTCGGCCCCCGGACCCGCCCCACGGTACCGGCAGCGCCTGCCCGGGGCCGGGATCATCCCTTTGCCGGTCCCTGAATCCCGGTCCCACATCCCCTTCCCGGTCCATGAATCCCTGTCCCACATCCCCATTCCCATCCCAATCCCAGAATCCCCATCCCGATCCCGGTCCCTGAATCCCGGTCCCACATCCACATCCCGGTCCCACATCCACATCCCCATCCCAGTACCTGAATCTCCATCCCGATCCCACATCCCTATCCCGGCCCCACATCCTGATCCCAGTCCCACCATCCCCATCCCAGTGCCGTATCCCCATCCCACATCCCCATCCCAATCCCACATCCCCATCCCGATCCCAAAATCCCCATCCCAGAATCCCAACCCCAATCCCGCACCCCCCCGTTCCCCGCGCTCCCGGATTCCCCCGGCACCGCCCCACCGCTCCCGGTGTCCCC
>NW_005054596.1:215018-215463 GCF_000277835.1 Geospiza fortis | reverse complement strand
ACACCTCTGGGGAAACCTCTGGGGAAACCTCTGGGGACAGGGCAGGTGCTGGGGACAGCGTTGCTGGGGTGTTTTGGGGTCACTGACAAGGGGGTTTTGGGGTCACTGCCGAGGAGGTTTTGGGGTCACTGCTGAGGGCGTTTTGGGGTCACTGCAGAGAGGGTTTTGGGGTCACTGCCGAGGGGGTTTTGGGGTCGCTGCCAGGGAGGTTTGGGATCGTTGCCAGGGTGTTCCCGCTTTCCCCTCTGTCGGAGCAGGAAGGGGCGGTGGCCATGGCGGCACCGAAACCGTTTTGCTTTCGTTTCCACCGGCGCTTGGGAAATCCCAAATTCCAGGAAGGCCGAGAGCTCGGGGAGGGTGGGGAGGAACCTGCGAGGGGCGGGACAGCAGAACCCCGGGCGGGATTGACGGGGCCGAGCCCCAACCTCCTCCATCCCACGGGAGA
>NW_005054596.1:211213-214580 GCF_000277835.1 Geospiza fortis | reverse complement strand
CCAGTGGTGCAACAAGAAGAAGGCGCACAGGGTGCGCAGGGTGGAGGAGCTGCGGGCGGGCTCGGCGCGGCAGTTCCTGGAGGACACGCGCGGCTCCTGCAGCCTCTTCTGCTCCAGCGCCAGCCACCCCGAGGAGAGCCGCGTGTGCAGGTGGGAGCGCCGCGCCCAGCCCCGGCCCGGCCCCGAGTGCGGGCATGGCACCAAATTGTGTCCCGGCCCCAAATCTTGTCCCGGCCCCAAATCCTGTCCTGGCCCCAAATCGTGTCCCAGCCCCAAATCGTGTCCTATCTCCAAATCGTGTCCCGGCCCCAAATCTTGTCCCGGCCCCAAATCTTGTCCCGGCCCCAAATCCTGTCCTGGCCCCAAATCGTGTCCCAGCCCCAAATCGTGTCCTATCTCCAAATCGTGTCCCGGCCCCAAATCCTGTCCTGGCCCCAAATCGTGTCCCGGCCCCAAATCTTGTCCTATCCCCAAATCGTGTGCTGGCCCCAGATCTTGTCTGGTCTCCAAATCTTGTCCTATCCCCAAATCTCCTGTCCTCAAACCTTATCCTCAAACCTCACGCTGTCCCCGCACCTCAGCCTGTCCCTGAACATTGCCGTGGCCCCAAATCTTGTCCTATCTCCAAATTGTGTCCTGGCCCCAAATCTTGTCCTGGCCCCAAACCTCGTCCCATCCCCAAATCTCATCCTGTCCCCAAATCTCACCGCACTCCCAAATGTCCCACATCCCCAAATCTCGTGCTGTCCCCAAACCTCGTCCCCTGCCCAAAGTGTTGTGCTTTTCCCAAAATTCATTCTGCCCCCCCAAATTCATTCTGGCCCCAAATCTCATCCTATCCCCAAATCTTGTCCTGTCCCCAAATCTCATCCCATCCCTGAATTTCACACTGTCCCCAAATCTCATCCTGTCCCCAAATCCTGCCCTGCTCCAGGAGGTTTGGGGCTGATGTTCCAGCCCGGAATAGGTTGGAGTGGGATGGGCCCAAATCTATCCTGCCCCAAAATCTCACGCTGCTCCCAAATCTCATCCTGTACCCAAACCTCATCCCGTCCCCAAATCCCCTCCTGTGCCCAAATCTCCTGTCCCCAAAGCTCTGCCATTGGGGACTGATGGCAGTGACCCCACAGAGACCCCGGGGAGCCAGGGGAGCTCCAACGGGGATTTGGGGAAAGGCTCCAGAGGGGGCTGGACATGGCCTGGGATGTCCTGGAATGGGCACTGACCGCTGACCATCACTGACCATCACTGACCATCGCTGACCATCACTGACCATCGCTGACCACTGTCCATCCCTGCCCTCTGACCGTCACTGACCATCACTGACCATCATTGACCACTGTCCATCACTGAGCATCACTGACCATCACTGACCATCACTGACCATCACTGACCAGTGTCCATCCCTGACCAGTGTCCATCCCTGACTCCTGTTCCTCCATGACCGCTGACCATCACTGACCACAGACCATCACTGACCATCACTGACCACTGACCATCGCTGACCATCACTGACCATCACTGACCATCCCTGACCCCTGTCCATCCTGACCCCTGTCCATCACTGTCCATCACTGACCCCTGTCCATCCCTGACCCCTGTCCATCCCTGACCCCTGTCCATTGTGACCCCTGTCCATCACTGTCCATCCCTGACCCCTGTCCATCGCTGACCCCCATCCATCGCTGTCCATCGCTGCCCCGTGTCCGTCCCCCCCTCCCGGGAGCCAATCCCGGTAGCTCTGGGCTGTCCCCCCCCCGCGTTTCCCTGCTGCCACCGCTCCCTGACGCCACCCGTGTGTCCCCCTTCTCCTTCTCCTTCTCCTTCTCCTTCTCCTTCTCCTTCTCCTTCTCCTTCTCCTTCTCCTTCTCCTTCTCCTTCTCCTTCTCCTTCTCCTTCTCCTTCTCCTTCTCCTTCTCCTTCTCCTTCTCCTTCTCCTTCTCCTTCTCCTTCTCCTTCTCCTTCTCCTTCTCCTTCTCCTTCTCCTTCTCCTTCTCCTTCTCCTTCTCCTTCTCCTTCTCCTTCTCCTTCTCCTTCTCCTTCTCCTTCTCCTTCTCCTTCTCCTTCTCCTTCTCCTTCTCCTTCTCCTTCTCCTTCTCCTTCTCCTTCTCCTTCTCCTTCTCCTTCTCCTTCTCCTTCTCCTTCTCCTTCTCCTTCTCCTTCTCCTTCTCCTTCTCCTTCTCCTTCTCCTTCTCCTTCTCCTTCTCCTTCTCCTTCTCCTTCTCCTTCTCCTTCTCCTTCTCCTTCTCCTTCTCCTTCTCCTTCTCCTTCTCCTTCTCCTTCTCCTTCTCCTTCTCCTTCTCCTTCTCCTTCTCCTTCTCCTTCTCCTTCTCCTTCTCCTTCTCCTTCTCCTTCTCCTTCTCCTTCTCCTTCTCCTTCTCCTTCTCCTTCTCCTTCTCCTTCTCCTTCTCCTTCTCCTTCTCCTTCTCCTTCTCCTTCTCCTTCTCCTTCTCCTTCTCCTTCTCCTTCTCCTTCTCCTTCTCCTTCTCCTTCTCCTTCTCCTTCTCCTTCTCCTTCTCCTTCTCCTTCTCCTTCTCCTTCTCCTTCTCCTTCTCCTTCTCCTTCTCCTTCTCCTTCTCCTTCTCCTTCTCCTTCTCCTTCTCCTTCTCCTTCTCCTTCTCCTTCTCCTTCTCCTTCTCCTTCTCCTTCTCCTTCTCCTTCTCCTTCTCCTTCTCCTTCTCCTTCTCCTTCTCCTTCTCCTTCTCCTTCTCCTTCTCCTTCTTCTTTCTCCTTCTTCTTTCTCCTTCTCCTTTTCTTCCTCCTCCTTCTTCCCCTTCTTCTCCTTGTTCTCCTTCCTTCTTCTCCTCCTCCTTCTTCTTTTTCTTCATGTTTTCTTTTTCTTCTCCTTCTTCCCCTTCTCCTCCTCCTCCTCTGCCCCATTTCCCTGCTCTGGCTCCTCACCCCCCAGAGCCGGGATCTGCTCTGTTGTTTTTGTGGAGCCCTTTGGGTGTCCCCCAATCCCGGTGGCTCTGGGCATGCTCATTCCCGGCTCCCCGGGGCCTCCCAAGCGCCCAGGGCCGCTCCAATCCGGAGGGAAGGGGTTTGGAGCTGCCAGGTGGGATTTTCCTGGCTCTGGAGGCCCCGGCTCAGGGTCTCATCCCGGTTTTCTCCGTCCCCAGATGTCCCCGAGGTCGAGGTGGCCCTGGAGAACAACCTGGTGAGACATCGGGGTGCTCCCGCCCCATCCCAAACCTGCTCCTCTCCTTTCCCTCCCCACCCCGCTATTCCAGGGTTTCCTCACCCACAAGTTCCCACATCCCACCGGGCACTGCTCCATCCCATGACCATGGCAGCGACCACGGGAGCAGCCCCCAGACCCATCCCAAACCCTCCGTGCCTCAGTTTCCCCATTCCCGAGGGTGGTCCC
>NW_005054596.1:208804-210709 GCF_000277835.1 Geospiza fortis | reverse complement strand
GCTGCCCAGCACGGGGAGGAGCAGCCAGGTGTCTCCCAAGATCCTGAAGCTGGAATGCGACCACGAGCCAGGCCCCAGCCATGCCGAATCCCAGTGGGAATTCCAGACGGAGCCCGGCCCCTCCACGTCGCGGCACAACTGCGTCCGTGCCGGTGACACAGGTGGGCACCGGGAATGTCACCGTGCCTGGGATCCTGCTTTTCCTCATCCCATGGGATCATTCCTGGCCTTTCTGTGCCCCCATCCCATGGGAATCTTGGCCAAGGAGGGGGGAGGGTCCAGATCCCTAGGGTGAGGGATCCGTGGGATGGAGAATCTGTGTAATTCGGGATCCATGGGGTGAAGGATCCATGAGGTGAAGGATCCATGGGGTCAGGGATCTGTGGGATGAGGGATCCATGGGGTGAGGGGTCCATGGAATGAGGGATCCATGGGATGAAGGATCCATGGAATTCAGGATCCATGGGATGAAGGATCCATGGAATTCAGGATCCATGGGATGAAGGATCCATGGAATTCAGGATCCATGGGATGAAGGATCCATGGAATTCAGGATCCATGGGATGAAGGATCCATGGAATTCAGGATCCATGGGATGAAGGATCCATGGAATTCAGGATCCATGGGATGAAGGATCCATGGAATTCAGGATCCATGGGATGAAGGATCCATGGAATTCAGGATCCATGGGATGAAGGATCCATGGAATTCAGGATCCATGGGATGAAGGATCCATGGAATTCAGGATCCATGGGATGAAGGATCCATGGAATTCAGGATCCATGGGATGAAGGATCCATGGAATTCAGGATCCATGGGATGAAGGATCCATGGAATTCAGGATCCATGGGATGAAGGATCCATGGAATTCAGGATCCATGGGATGAAGGATCCATGGAATTCAGGATCCATGGGATGAAGGATCCATGGAATTCAGGATCCATGGGATGAAGGATCCATGGGGTGAGGGATCCCTGGAATTCAGGATCCACGTAGTCACCACCATTCCAAGGGTTCCCCCCACGCTGAGGTTGGTTCCCGGTGCAAAGCTCGGGAACGTTGATCGTGTGGGATCCGGAATTTTGGGATTTCCCTCGCAGAGGGCGGCAGCATCATCATCTGCAGCTCGGACGACAGCGACGAGGACACCGTGGTGGTGACGGTGACACCGGAGCCGCCTCCGTGCTGACGTCCCATGGGATCCTCCAGCCTCATCCCGCAATTCCCGGCCTCCCATTCCCAGATTTCTGCTTGGGCTTTCCTCTTCTTGGCCAATCCCAAATGTATTCCTGGACTGAGCTCTGGTGTTCCAGAGTGGCCCCAAATCCCACCTGGATCTGCTGGGATCTCCCTTTTAATGCTTTGGGGTTTCCTGGGAATGTTGTTTTCCTCTTAAATCCTGTCTGGGTTGATCCCAAAATAAAATTTGGGATCAAGTTGGGATCTGTGCCGGCGGATCCCGTTCCTGAGCCCCCCAAAGGTGGGGAGATGATCCCAAGGGTGGGATCCCCTCTGGGATCCCCCATCAGCACTTGGAGCAGGGAATTCCTTGGGATTGGGATTGGGATTGGGATTGGGATTGGGATTAGGATTGGGATTAGGATTGGGATTGGGATTAGGATTGGGATTGGGGTCGCTTTCCTGGTGTAATGAGGGCTTGAAATCCCAGTTTTTTTATGTCTCCCCTCAATAAAGCTGCTCTGGGATGAAGTTCCAGCTGCTTCCTCTTCTTCCCGCCCCAACCCATCCCGAGCAAAGGGAAAACCTGGGAATTCTGGGGTAAAACCTGTTCCTGGCATTTTCGGGACAGGAGAAATCCCCGAGGGCAAGGAGACACCCCGGGGATAAAATTCCCACATTCCATGAGTGGAGGAGCCCGTTCCAGCCACATTCCCACAAAAATCC
>NW_005054596.1:205085-208764 GCF_000277835.1 Geospiza fortis | reverse complement strand
AATGGTGTGGGATTGTCCTGTGGGAAAACAGGGAATGGATTCAGGGCTCTGCTTTTATCCCAGGTCCTATTTTTTATTTGGGACACCCCAGCTCCAGGAATGTTTTCCGTGGATTAAATTCACAGGATTTGCACGTTCCTGCCTCAATCCTGGCTGGATTTGGGATTCCCAGATCCCATTTTTGGGGATCTCAAAATTCCTGGGATTTGAGTGTTCCTGCCTCAATCCCAGCTGGATTTTGGATTCCCAGATCCCATTTTTGGGGCTCACAAAATTCCCATGATTTGAGTGTTCCTGCCTCAATCCTGGCTGGATTTGGTGTTCCCAGATCCCGATTTTGGGGCTGCCCACTCCAGGAATGTTTTCCATGGATTACATTCCCGGGATTTGCCCATTCCTGCCTCAATCCCAGCTGGATTTGGGATTCCCAGATCCCATTTTTGGGGCTCACAAAATTCCCATGATTTGAGTGTTCCTGCCTCAATCCTGGCTGGATTTGGTGTTCCCAGATCCCGATTTTGGGCTTCCCCACTCCAGGAATGTTTTCCATGGATTAAATTCACAGGATTTGCACGTTCCTGCCTCAATCCTGGCTGGGTTTGGAATTCCCAGATCCCGATTTTGGGGCTCCCCACCCCAGGAATGTTTTCCATGGATTAAATTCCCATTCCTTGCTCCCAGGGCTGTTCCCACCCAGCCCCAAGCCACCAGCCAGGACTGGGATCCCTTTTCCAGGATTTTGGGGACACGGGGACATTGGTCTGTGGGTGGAACTTGGTCCTGTCCCCATCCCGGCCTTTGGGATTCCCGGCTGGAGCCGAAAATTCCAGAATTCCTCGGCCTCAAGGGTGTCCCCAAAAGTGACGTTGTCCGGGGAATGTGGGGACACAGGGGGACCCCAAAATCCCCATCCCAAACCCTCTTCCCAGAATATCCTGGAGGTGCTGACACTGAGTGTCCCCATGGAGGTGGCACTGGGTGTCCCATGGAGGTGGCATTGGGTGTCCCATGCAGGTGGCACCGGGTGTCCCCATGGAGGTGGCACTGGGTGTCCCACGCAGGTGACACTGGGTGTCCCATGCAGGTGGCACTGGGTGTCCCATGCAGGTGGCACTGGGTGTCCCCATGGAGGTGGCACTGGGTGTCCCACGCAGGTGACACTGGGTGTCCCATGCAGGTGGCACCGGGTGTCCCATGCGGGTGACACTGGGTGTCCCATGCAGGTGGCATTGAGTGTCCCATACAGGTGGCACTGGGTGTCCCATGCAGGTGGCACCGGGTGTCCCATGCGGGTGGCACTGGGTGGCGGTGTCGTGGCGCGGGCGGTGTCGCCGAGCGGGGCTGGCTGTGACAAGGCAGTGCCACCACCAGGTGTCCCCCTTGCACAGCGGCTCCCCCGGGGGACAGCGACACGGGGACAGGGACAGTGTGACACTGACACGTGTGACACTGGTGACACTGACCCTGTGGCACTGGCCTTGTGACACTCACGCATGGGACACTGGTGACACTGGAGACACTGGCACGTGTGACACTGAGCCTGTGACACTGACCCTGTGACATTGGTGACACTGAGACCGGGACACCAACACTGTGACACTGACACGGTGACCCTGTGACACTGACACAGTGACCTTGTGACACTGATCCTGTGACACTGGCGACACTGACACGGGGACACCAACACTGTGACACTGACACGGTGACCCTGTGACACTGATATGGTGGCCCTGTGACACTGATATGTGTGGCACTGATATGTGTGACACTGACCCTGGTGACACTGACCCTGTGACCCTGTGACCCTGTGACCCTGTGACACTGACACGATGACCCCGAGGACACGGGCACGGTGTCACCGCCATTGTCACACGGCCATTGGTCACGTGCCCACCTGGACCCCCCCGCGTGTCCCCCCGAAGGTCCCTCGGTCACCCCCGGGTGGTGGCACTGCCGGGACGGGGAGAGGGGACGGGAAAGAGGGAGCAGGGTGGGAGGGGGAGTGATCCCAAAGGATCCAGGACGTTATTCCCAATCCCACAGCACCGATCCCAAAGGATCCAGGATGTTATTCCCAATCCCGCAGCAGCAATCCCAAATGATCCAGGATGCTATTCCCAATTCCACAGGAGCGATCCCTAAGGATCCAGGACATTATTCCCAATCCCACAGCAGCAATCCCAAAGGATCCAGGACGTTATTCCCAATCCCACAGCAGTGATCCCAAATGACCCAGGATGTTATTCCCAATCCCACAGCAGCAATCCCAAAGGATCCAGGATGCTATTCCCAATCCCGCAGCAGCAATCCCAAAGGATCCAGGACATTATTCCCAATCCCACAGGAACAATCCCAAATGATCCAGGATGTTATTCCCAGTCCCGCAGCAGTGATCCCAAAGGATCCAGGACGTTATTCCCAATCCCGCAGCAGCAATCCCAAAGGATCCACGATGTTATTCCTGACCCAGCAGCAATCCTAAAGGACCAAGGACATTATTCCCAATCCAGCAGTGATCCCAAAGGATCTGGGATGTTATTCCCACACTCCCAGACTGTGGGATTGGCATGAGTTTTTCCCTGCCCCAAAGCTCATCCAGCCCAAAAAATGGGGCTGGCACTTCCAGGAGGGCAGAACAGCTCCCAAAACCCCCAAATCCTGGAAAAATATGTCTAAAAATTCCACAAAAATCCCACTGTCCCAAATTTCCTTTCCACACCAGGAAAATCCCATTTTCCATGTGTTTTTAGGGCTTGAATGGCTCTGCTGGAATGACATTGACAATCCAGATGGGATGTGATCAATAATTCCCAGCCCCAGCAATGAATTTCCAAATGAATACCGGGAAAAGGGAGTGAGGAGAGGGAGAGGGGGAAATGGGATGGGAAAATAATGGGATAAATCTGGTGTGGGGATGGGAATGGATCTGTGCCCTCTATGGATCCATCCACGCATCCATCCATTATCCATCCATCCATCCATCCATCATCCATCCATCCATCCATCCATCCATCCATCCATCCATCCATCCATCCATCCATCCATCCATCATCCATCCATTCCTGGAATCATCCATCCATCCATCCATCCATCCATCCATCCATCCATCCATCCATCCATCCATCCATCCATCCATCCATCCATCCATCCATCCATCCATCCATCCATCCATCCATCCATCCATCCATCCATCCATCCATCCATCCATCCATCCATCCATCCATCCATCCATCCATCCATCCATCCATCCATCCATCCATCCATCCATCCATCCATCCATCCATCCATCCATCCATCCATCCATCCATCCATCCATCCATCCATCCATCCATCCATCCATCCATCCATCCATCCATCCATCCATCCATCCATCCATCCATCCATCCATCCATCCATCCATCCATCCATCCATCCATCCATCCATCCATCCATCCATCCATCCATCCATCCATCCATCCATCCATCCATCCATCCATCCATCCATCCATCCATCCATCCATCCATCCATCCATCCATCCATCCATCCATCCATCCATCCATCCATCCATCCATCCATCCATCCATCCATCCATCCATCCATCCATCCATCCATCCATCCATCCATCCATCCATCATCCATCCATCCATCCATCCATCCATCCATCCATCCATCCATCCATCCATCCATCCATCATCCATC
>NW_005054596.1:204090-204623 GCF_000277835.1 Geospiza fortis | reverse complement strand
GGGTGGGGATGAAGTAGGGAGAGACGGGGGAGAGAGAGAGGGAGGGGAGAGCTGGAGGGAAGGGAGAGGAGGGGGAAGCGAAAGAAATAATTGGGGAAGGAGAGATGAAAGCGGAGGATAAAGAAAATGGAGGTTAATTAGTTGGTTATTGCGGGGAGGGGGGAGTGGGGGAGGAAAAACCTGATAGAGCCGGGAAAAAGAAAGTGAGAAGGGTGGGAAGAGACGGCTGGGAAAGGGAGAAGGAAAAACCTGATCGAGCCGGGAAATAGAGAGTGAGAAGGGTGGGAAGAACCGGCCAGGGGAGAGAGAAGGGAAACCTGATTGAGACGGGAAATAGAGAGTGAGAAGGGTGGGAAGAGCTGGACAGGGAAGGGGAGAAGGAAAAACCTTCCAGCCGGGGAATAGAGAGCGAGAAGGGTGGGAAGAGCCGGGCAGGGAAGGGGAGAAGGAAAAACCTGACTGAGCCGAGAAAAAGAGAGCGAGAAGGGTGGGAAGAGCCGACGGCAAGGGGAGGAAAGCGGGGCGAGGGCGAG
>NW_005054596.1:203563-204005 GCF_000277835.1 Geospiza fortis | reverse complement strand
CGCCGAGGTGACCCAGGTGAGCTCGCTGTGGCTGGCGCACAACGAGATCGCCACCATCGAGCCCGGCGCGCTGGCCGTGCTGGCGCAGCTCAAGAACCTGGACATCAGCCACAACCAGATCGTGGAGTTCCCCTGGCGGGACCTGCGCAACCTGAGCGCGCTGCAGCTGCTCAAGATGAACAACAACCGCATGGCGCTGGTGCCGCCCGACGCCTTCCGCACGCTCAAGGACCTGCGCTCGCTGCGCATCAACAACAACCGCTTCGCCACGCTGGCCGAGGGCATCTTCGACTCGCTGAGCTCGCTGTCGCACCTGCAGATCTACAACAACCCCTTCGAGTGCTCCTGCTCGCTGCAGTGGCTGAAGCGCTGGATGGAGAGCACGCTCATCTCCATCCCCGAGAAGGACTCCATCGCCTGCGCGCTGCCCGAGCGCCTGCGC
>NW_005054596.1:199497-200766 GCF_000277835.1 Geospiza fortis | reverse complement strand
GGCCCGGGGCCGCGGAGAGCCGCGGGCGCTCCCTCTGCGCGCTCCTGTCCGTGCCGAGTCAATAAAAGAGATTGAAAGTGGAGCCGCCTCCCTGCTTGGGGGGGAAAAACCGGGGTTTTGTCCCCAGGGCGGGGAGGGGACAGCCAGGAGGTGGCACCGCCACGGCCGCCTCCTTTGATGTGTTTTACACATTTTTTTTTTTTAATATCGTAAAAACATCAATTCATTTTTTCCGGCCATAAAGCAGGCGCGGAAATCGCGTTTGCGTGCGAAGGGAATCGCCCAAGTCCATTAAATCTTCCCTATAAATTCACCCCGGAGAGGAAAAAAAAAGGAATTCCATTTTCCCCCGGTGAGCATCGGAATCCGCTGGAGCAAGGAAACATCCCACGGATGTGTGTTTTCCATCGTTTTATGGATCATTCTCTGTCGTTTTCCAGATCATTCTCTATCATTTTTATTATAATTTCTATCTTTGTTATATCGTTTTAGATATGCTTTTATCATTTTAGATATGATTTCTGTCATTTTAGACATCTTTTATTTATCATTTTATCTGTAGTGTATTTAATTCTTGATGGAATTTCTACAATCCCTACCTCTCTTTTTTTTGTATAAAAACACCCCAAACCTCACCTTTTTTTTTTTTTGCCTTTTTTTTCTCCCCAAACTCCTCTCCCTGATGATGTCACCTTGATCCCTAAGGGATCCCCGCACTCATCCCAAAATTCCCACAGGATTTCTGCTCCCAATCCCATCCCACCGATGAAATCCCCCCCTGGCAATCCAACATACCTTTCTCGAGGGCAAAAATTCCCCAAATCCCTCTCGAATCCCCCCAAAATTCTCCCAAAATCCCCCAAATCCCAGGAGTCCGAGGCTGCTCCAGGTGTTCAGATCTGCCTGGCAGAGCCTGGATATTCCCATCATTGTTGACGTTCCCATAATTGTTGCTATTCCCATAATGATTTGTGGATATTCCCACAATTGTCGCCATTCCCATAATTAATTACGGATATTTCCATAATTGTGGATATTTCCATAATTGTGAATATTTCCATAATTGTGAATATTTCCATGATTGCGGATATTCCCATAATTGTTGATATTCCCCATAATTGAGTGTCGTGCTCTGGAGTCACGGCGGGAATGGAAAAGAACAATCATTCCAGCTGCCTTTAATTAGGGAACTGTGGATTCCCGGGAATCCGGGATGAGGCCGGGATTTGCTGCTCTCCAGGAGGCCACGAATAAATGGGGGGTGGGGAT
>NW_005054596.1:196743-198534 GCF_000277835.1 Geospiza fortis | reverse complement strand
AGTCAGGAATGTCCCAGTTTGACCAGTCAGGAATGTCCCAGTTTGACCAGTTGGGAATTCCCAGTTTGACCAGTTTGGGGTGGACAGGGACCGTTCCCATTCCCTTGTGGGATCTGGGGGATGAAATCCCCACAATCCCAATTTTCCGAGCTTTTCTTGGGAATTCTCCACAGGGACACGAGGAGGTGGCACTGGTGTCATCCCTGGTGCCATCCCCTGGTGACATCCCCGGTGCCATCCCTTTGGAGAATTTGGGGATTTTCTCCTCCCTCTTGACCCAGCCCTGGCCCCACAACCCCTCTGTGGGGTCACCCTGCCACCCTGTGTCCCCAAACCCTGTCTGCAAGCCTTGTCCCCAAAGCCAGTCCCCACTCCCTGTTCCCAAACCCTCTTCTCACCTCCTGTCCCCAAACCCTGACCCCAAAACCTATCCCCAACCCTGTCCCCAAACCCTGACCCCAAACCCTGTCCCCAAACACTGACCCCAAACCTTGACCCCAAACCCTGTCCCCAAACACTGACCCCAAACCCTGCCCAAAAACCCTGTTCCCAAAGACTAAACCCAACCCTGACCCCAAAACCTATCCCCACCCCTATCCCCAACCCCTGTCCCCAAACCCTGTCTCCAAAGCATGACCCCAAATCCTGTCCCCAAACCCTGTCCCCAAACCTTGACCCCACTGTCCCCAATCCCTGTCCCCAAACACTGACCCCAAACCTTGACCCCAAACCCTGTCCCCAGTCCCTGTCTCCAAACACTGACCCCAAACCCTGTCCCCAAATGGGGTTTTGGGGGATTTTGGGGGTCAAGGGTTTGGAGTGGATGAGATTTTGGGAGATTTGGGGGCGCAGAGGTGTGGGGTGATGGGGTTTTGGGGGATTTTGGGGGACAGGGAATTGGGGCATTGGGTTTTATGGGGTTTTAGGGGCAGGGATTTGGGGTCATGAGGTTTTAGGGGCTCTTGGGGGACAGGGATTTGGGGTGATGGGGTTTTAGGAGATTTTGGGGGCAGGGAATTGGGGTGACAGGTTATTTTGGGGCACAGGGAATTGGGGTAATGGGTTTTTAGAGGATTTGGGGGAGCAGGGAATTGCGGTGACGGGATTCAGGAGATTTAGTGGGACAAGAAATAGGGCTGAGGGAGTTTTAGGGGATTTTGGGGGCGGAGGTGTGGGAGGACGGGGTTTGGAGAGATTTTGGGGTATAGGAAATTGGGGTAATGGGTTTTAGGTGATTTTGGGGTACAAGGAATGGGGTAATGGGTTTTTAGGGGATTTTGGGGGGCAGGGGTGTGGGGTGACAGGGTTTTAGAGGATTTTGGGGGACAGGGATTTGGGATAATGGTTTTTTAGAGGATTTGGGGGCTCGCGGGTGTGGGGTAATGGGCTTTAGGGGATTTTGGGGTCCGGGGTGTGGGTTGATGGGGTTTTAGGGGATTTTGGGGGGCAGGGAATTGGGGTGATGGTTTTTTAGGGGATTTTGGGCTCAGGGGTGTGTGCTAACAGGTTTTAGGGTACTTTTGGGGTCCGGGGTGTGGGTTGATGAGGTTTGGCAGGATTTTGGGGGGCAGGGAATTGGGGTCACTGTTTTTTAAGGGATTTTGGGCTCGGGGGTGTGTGCTAACGGGTTTTAGGGGATTTTGGGGGGCAGGGGCTTGGGGTCACTGTTTTTTAAGGGATTTTGGGCTCAGGGCTGTGTTCTAACGGGTTTTAGGGGATTTTGGAGGAGCCGAGGCCCCGCGGGCGGGCGCGGGTCGGTGCCATGGAAAACAATCCGGGCCCGGGGGACGG
>NW_005054596.1:195628-196124 GCF_000277835.1 Geospiza fortis | reverse complement strand
GACACTGCCTGCGAGCCCGCTGGAAATCCCGAAAATTCCGTGATTTATGGCAAGGCTGGTTGGGAAAGAGCTGCGGTGGCTCTGTTCCTCCTCAGCTCAGCGGGAGGAACCCGGAACCCCCCGGCTCCCGCTCCTCATCCCAAACAGCGTTTCATCCCAAACCCGGAAAAGGTTTTCCAGAGAGGGAAGGACGGGCTCGAGGGGGAGAGGGGCCGGGATTGAGGGGATCTCCCAAACTGCTGGAATTGTTTCCCATCCCGGCTGTTTGGCAGGGCTCATTCCCATCTCTGTCCCCGGCAGGACGCGAGGATGAGGCCGCTGCTGGGCGTCCTGGCGCTGGCGACGCTCCTGTCGCCAGGCCTGGCCTGTCCCACGCCGTGCTCCTGCTCCACCAAGAAGAACGGGCGGCTGCTGGCCGAGTGCGCCTACCGCGAGCTGCGGGACGTGCCGCGGGGCCTGTCCCCCAATGTCACCATCCTCACGCTCTCCGCCCACC
>NW_005054596.1:191586-194827 GCF_000277835.1 Geospiza fortis | reverse complement strand
TCGTCTACCGCGTGGCCGGCCAGGCCCGGAGCGGCGCGGGAGCCCGGCAATTCCGCCTGGGAATTCTGCTGCTGGCTCTGGGGCTGCTGCTCTGGTGAAGGGCGGGCGGGCGGTGCCTCAGGATTCCCGTTTTTTCCATAGTTTTCCCTCTCGTAGTGCCTTTGCTGAGCTTCTGGCATCCGGGAGCGCTCCGGAGCCCGACGGGGCCACCGCAGGGGTGGTGATGCAGCCCTTGCCGTTCCCGTTCCTGGAGGAACTCAGGGAACGTGGGGTGGATCCAGCCCGGATCCAGCCGGGATCTGCCACCAATTCCCGGCTTTTGTCCCTGCCCAGATCTGAGGCAGCCGCAGGAGGTGACAGTGGTGACAATCCCGCCCCAGAGCCACCCACGGCTGCTGCCGGGGAGGGATCCAAGGATAAAATCCCTGGACGTGGGGTCTTGGGGGACACGGATGGGACAGAGGATTGGGTTGGACCCACAGCCTTGGATTGGGAAGAAATTCACCGGTTTTATCCCTGTAGGAGCATTCCGAGCACCTCCAAGGCCTTGGAATGCTGCAGGAATCCCAAAAACCCCCTGACCTCCATCCCAAAAACCCGCCTGGACTGGACCCACCAGGCTTGAGCCAAAGATTCCCAAAGTGTTCCCGGCGGGAATGGGGGAAAGATTGGGAACAGCAGAGAAGCTGAGCTGCCTTGAAGCCATAAATATTCCCCAAGTGCTCCAGAATTCCCGGCGGGACAAATATTCCTTCTCCGGGTGTCCCGGGAAACCCTCGGGGGATTTTGGGAATGTCCATGGCCCCCGGACTGGGAAACAGCACCGGAATTCGCAGTGGGATCTGGGCACACCCTGCAGCCCCCTGGCCTTGTAACGCCCTGTAGGGACAGCAATAAATGCCTCTAATTAATGCCTTTAATTAATGCCTTTAATTAAGAAATACCCATCATAAACACCTGTAATAAAAAAACAATTCTAATAAATACCGTGAATTAATAATTACTTTTTTTATAAACACCTTGAATAAACTCCTTTTTTTTTATCTAAACCAGCTGGGCTTCGCTTGGTCTGTGCATCCCAAAATTCCCTGAGACGGCCACTCCTGGGCTCCCCCCGATTGTCCCCAACCCTCCTGGATCAGGGGACACTTCTGTCGTTCCCAGCTATCCCAAATCCTCCCCAGTGCTGGAGAACCCCCAAAACCTTCCCAATTCTGGAGCATCCCAAGATCCCCCAAATTTCCCTGTTCCCCCCCACCCCAAACCCCCAAAATCCTGGGATATCCCAAAATCCCTCCCTGCAGCAGCTTGGGAATGGAATCGACCCCAAAATCAGAGCCTGGATCTCTCCAGCACCAAAATTCCTTATCCAGAGGGATTTTAGTGAAAGGGCAGCCGAGGTCTCTGTGGGAAGCTCTGGGATTCCCACAAACTTTTCCCACTGTGGGATAAAAACCGCGGCCCCAGTGGAAGTTTTGGGTTCATTTCACAGGATCCGACTTCTAAACTCCATTTTATCCCTGGGAATAGCGAGATCCAGGATTATTCCTGAAATTCCAGCTGGGATGGATGGGGTGAGGATGCGGATTTGGGGTTTCCAGACGAGCCGGGAATCAACAGGAAGGGGAAGAAATTCCCGAATCCCGCCCAGGGCGCTGCTGCTATCCTGAAAACCGCACAAATTCCGTGGATCTCCAGGGAGCCTTGGGTGGGGCTGTGGAAACTGATCCCAAAATTCAGCCCCGCCCGTAGCATGGAGCTGCCACAGATTTTAGGGATTTTAAAATGGATTTTAGAGATTTTTTGGGATTTTTTTTAAAAAGATATTTTGGATATACCTGGGATTTTTAAAGGGATTTTTAAAGGGGTTTTTAAAGGGGTTTTAGGGTCTCTTTGGAGCTGCAGGGGTTGGGATGGTCTGGGAAGGAATCCTGGGAAAAGGGAGGAAACCCCAAAGCATGGGAATCACCCCCAGTGCCCCCGAACCATCCTGAGGGTGCTGGGAACATTCCAGAGGGAGGGAATGGCATCCCTGGGATCCTGCAGAGAGCAGCTCTGGCCACTTCCAAGGAAATCCCAGCATGATCCGGCATCTCCATGCAGGGCGGGCTGAGAATTCCCAAGGGAATCTTGGAGTGTTTGGGATCCACCAGGAGCCTGCTCATTCCAGCTCAAAAAGTCAGGAATTCCGGGATTTAAGAGCAGGAAGAGGTGATCCAGCACCACCTCATTCCCATCCCGATGGTGTTTTATCCCCAAAATTCCCCGCTCCCATTCCTGCCCTTCCCAAAGCTTTGGGAACGTGAAGGGAGCGGTTTTCCTGTAAAACTTCCCTAAAGTGGGATCACGGATCAGATCCCTGAAATCTCTGCTGGGTGAGGCCATCCCAACCATTCCCTGGATTCGGGGCTGGGGTGGTCCCAAATCCTGTTGGAAGGGGGAATATCCAAGGAAAACTGCACATCCCAGGAGTAGGAACGAGGTATCCATTTATTCTCCTTCCCCTGCGCTTCCCAGCGAGGTTTTCCATGGATCCCAGCCCTGGAAAACCTTGGGATCACCACAAAACTGGGATTGGAAGAGGATGGGGAGGAGGGTGGGATTTGATCCTTCAAAAATCAGGGGAAAAAAATGTCCTGGGAGTGGATGTGGAGCCCAAATGGAGCCAGGATTAGGAAGGGAGAAGCCGGGAATGGGAATTTTCTCCCACATGGAGTTCCCGGGGTAATTCCTGGTGGTTGAGAATTCCTTTGACCGACTGGGGATCCCTCCGAGCTCCTCTTCCAGTTCTCTGGGAATTGTCTTGTGCTGGAAAAGTGGCTGAGAACCCAGCTGGCTGCAGGAGTGAATCCCAAAATATTTCAGGGATGCTGGTAGCGTTTTCCTTGGCTCGGCTCCATCCAGGCTGGGCTCAGAGATGTCACCTCTGGACCTCGGGAGTGGCGTGGCGCAGATTTTAGGGATAAACCCTCGGAGAGAGTCCGCAGGCTGGGAAAGGGCGCGTGGGAAGCACCCGAAATTCAGGGATGGGAGATGGAAGATGGGATGGGATTCCCGGGAATTCAGGGCCTGGGAACGCCGAGCTGGGCGCCGTTGGCCGCGGGATCGGCCAGCGCGGTTTTTCGGGAAGCGGTCAGCGAGGGGTTGTGCAGGAGCGTGTAGGCCACCCACCAGCGCGCCCGGATCCGCCGGCTCCGCGCTCTGCCCGGAGCCAGGGGCTTGGGGTGGATCAGCTGGGGGG
>NW_005054596.1:191178-191501 GCF_000277835.1 Geospiza fortis | reverse complement strand
GGAAAGGGGAGCTTGGGGTGGAATTCCTGGCTGGGATGGAATTCCCAGAGGAGCTGTGGTCACCCCAGGATGCCCAAAGAAAAGTTGGATGGGGTTTGGAGCAGCCTGGGATAGTGGGAGGTGTCCCTGGATGGGCTTTAAGGGCCCTTCCAACACAAAGGGTTCCAAGATTCCCAGATGCCAGCCCCAGCCCCATTTTCCTGGAGCCACCAAGATCCCACCACATCCCAAAGAGGCCCATCCGTGCCCTGGAATGGGATCAACCCTTGGATGGATGGATGGATGGATGGATGGATGGATGGATGGATGGATGGATGGATGGG
>NW_005054596.1:179224-191123 GCF_000277835.1 Geospiza fortis | reverse complement strand
TGGATGGATGGATGGATGGATGGATGGATGGATGATGGATGGAGGTGTCCCCACACCAACCACAGGTGCCATCCACAGGTCACCACCCTGTCCCTTCCCCGCGGTGTCCCCTGGTCCCACCTTCCTCCAGCTGGGTGTCGCAGGGCGGTGCGGGCGGCTCGGGCCGGCCAGGCTGGAGCAGCAGGAAGCAGAAGGCCTTCAGCAGCGGGTGGCACTGGCTGACCTCCACCCTCAGGTAGTGGCAGTAGGTGCGGTACCCTGCGGGGACACCACGCCCTCACTGGGGACAGCATTCCCCATTCCCACTCCGGATCCCAGGCACGGATCCAGCTCTGGTCTCCACACTCCACAAAAAGCAGGGGCCACCACCCTCTCCCCTGAGCTCCCCTGAGCTCCCCTGAGGTCCCCTGAGGTCTCCTCTCCCTAATCCCAGGAGATGAGGTGAAACCCCACAGCTCATCCCATGTTTTGGGGGATAAATAGCAGGACCCAGCTGGCACCACCTGCTCCAGGTGCTCCATTCCCAGCGCTCTGAAGCCACCCTCAATCCCAGCAGGAAAAACAGAGGAAGGCCCAAGGTCCCCTGAGGTCCCCCCTCCTTTATCCCGAGACATGAGGGATGGATGGATGGATGGATGGATGGATGGATGGATGGATGGATGGATGGATGGATGATGGATGGAGGGATGGATGGATGGATGGATGTCCAAAGGTGGGACTCCAAAGGTCATCCACGATTTTTTGGGATCAAAGAGCAGGACCAAGCAGGAATCAGGAGGAGCCACCTGCTCCCATCATCCCATCTCCAAGCCACCCTCAATCCCACAGGAAAAGTGTGGAGGTCCCTCCTTCTTTATCCCAGGACACGAGGTGACCATTGGTGAAGCTCCAAGGTCACCACTCATTTTTTTGGGATAAAAAGCAGGAATCAGGAGAAGCCATCTGCTCCAGGTGTCCCACTCCCAACATATGGGGCCACCCTCAATCCCAGCAGCTCCGGGCCCCCATCCCAACCCCCTGCGGTGGGACAAGGACCCCGCTGGTGGCACGGTGACCTCTCGCTGTCCCACCTGGGTCAAAGGTCTCCACGCCACGGTGCAGCAGGCTGATGTCCAGCCGGCAGAGGTGGACAGTGTTGTAGAGGCCGGAGATGACCACGCGCCACACCGCGGCCATGGCGCCCACCAGGACATTGGTGGGGAAGAGCAGGAAGGTGACGATGTACAGCGCGCGCCTGTGGGACACACAGATCCCCGGGATGGCCCTTCCCGGGGGAAACTCCGGCCACCCCAAACCTCCCGGCCCTGTCTGCGTCCGGCCCAGGTGGCTCCATCCCGCTGGGAGAAGCCAACGCCCCCCCAGGCTCCCGGAGAACCATCAGGAGCTCCTCGTCTCCTTGGAGAGCGAGGAACCGGCCACAATGAGGGGATGGGATTTTGGGATGGAGGCCACCAGCTCTGGGAGAGCCTCGCTGACCTGCCGGGAGGACACCTGGGTCCCTCTGCCACCCCGGTCTCGGGTGGTGGCACCATCCCCAAGTGAGGAACAGCTGCCAGGGGTTTGGGATGGACACCGGCCCCAGGAGAGCCTCTGCGCCCTGCCAGGGGGTGGCACAGGAGATTGGGTCCCTCTGTCACCCTGGTATCGGGTGGTGTCACCACCTCAGAGTGAGGGATATCTGCTGGTGGCCCAGGATGGAAACCAGCTCCAGGAGAGCCTCGCTGCCACACCAGGAGGATACTCAGGTCCCTCTGTCACCCCAATTTCTCGTGGTGACACCACATGGGAGTGAGGGACATCTGCTGGTGGCCTGGGATGGACTCCAGGAGAGCCTCACTGACCTGCCAGGAGGACACCTGGGTCCCTGTGCCACCCCTTGTGTCTCTGGTGGTGACACCACGTGGGAGTGAGGGACAGCACCTGCCAGTTTGGGGTGGACACCAGGAGGACATCGCTGCCCTGTCAGGGGGTGGCACAGGACACTTGTGTCCCTCTGTCCCCTTGGTCACGGGTGCGACCCCATCCCTGAGTGTCACACACTGCCAGTGGTGACCGACCCCACCCGGCCAATCCTGAGGGATCTGGGCTTGGAAACCGGGCCAGCGGAGCAGGGCCACCCTCGCTGGGGTCACCCCACCAAAATCCAGGCCAGAGCATCTGGGAAAACCTCAGCGGGAGCCTGGAATTCCTGCCAACCCCCCTGGGGACAACCAGGGACAGCTGGGGACAATGGAGGACGATGACGGTGTCCCTGTACCTGTTGGTGATCTCCTTCTGCAGGGAATGCTGCTCCAGGAACTGGGAATGGGCCAGGAGATGCTGCAGGAGCACGGCCACCACCAGGGTCAGCCAGAAGGGCCTGGAAGGGCGGGATGGACACTGGGAATGTCCCAGAACACTGGGAATGCCTCAAAACATGGGGAATGTCCCAAAAGTGTCCCAAAAACACAACCCCAGGCAGGAACCTCCAGTGGTGCTGGAAAAACCCCACATGGAGCATCCCAAACCTATCCAGGACAATTCCTTGGGGTTTCCAGCCCTTTCTGAGGGCTCACCACATGGTCTGGATGATCCTGAAGAGCAGGATGGACACTGGGAATGTCCCAAAACACAGGAAATGTCCCAAAATATCGGGAATGTCCCAAAACACTGCCACGGGCAGAAGCTTCCAGTGGTGTTGGGAGAACCCCAAATGGAGCATCCCAAACCCATCCTGGACCATTCCTCGGGGTTCCCAGCCCTTCCTGAGGGTTCACCACATGTTCTGGATGATCCCGAAGAGCAGGATGGACACTGGGAATGTCCCAAAACATCGGGAATGGCCCAAATCAACAGGAATGTCCCAAAATACTAGGAGTGTCCCAAAACACTGGGAATGTCCCAAAACACTGCTACGGGCAGAAGCTTCCAGTGGTGTTGGGAAAACCCCACATGGAGCATCCCAAACCCATCCAGGACCATTCTTTGGGGTTCCAAGCCCTTCCCAGCTCATCACATGTTCCAGATCATCCCGAAGAGCAGGATGGACACTAGGAGTGTCCCAAAACACTGGAAATGTCCCAAAACACCAGGAATGTCCCAAGGCACCACCCCAGGCAGCAGAAGCCGCCAGCAGTGTTGGAAAAACCCCACATGGAGCATCCCAAACCCATTCAGGGCCATTCCTTGGGGTTCCCAGCCCTTCCTGAGGGCTCACCACATGTTCTGGATCATCCTGAAGAGCAGGATGGACACTGGGAATGTCCCAAAACACAGGAAATGTCCCAAAATATCGGGAATGTCCCAAAACACTGCCACGGGCAGAAGCTTCCAGTGGTGTTGGGAGAACCCCAAATGGAGCATCCCAAACCCATCCTGGACCATTCCTCGGGGTTCCCAGCCCTTCCCAGCTCACCACATGTTCCGGATGATCCCGAAGAGCGGGGAGCTGGTGCCGAGCTGGAGCGGAATCACCACCAGGAAGGTGAAGGCCACGAAGCAGAGGAAGAAAATCACCTGCTGGATCAGGAGACCTGGAATGGGAACACGGAGAGGGAATCCGGGATGGAAAAACGGCTCTCATTCCCCAAATCCCTGCACTGGGCTTCGAGGACAATCCCATAAAAAACCTGCCAGTCCCCAAAACCAGGTCTGCATTCCCAAGGGGTTGTCCCCACAATTCCTGGCAGTGGAGTGAAGATTTTCCCCCTTTTTGGGGTCCCCCTCCCTGTTCCCAGGATGATCCAGGCTGGGATGGGGCGAGGAGCCCCTGGAATGCGCCGAGGACCAGAGGCTTCCACAGCTTTTCCCACCCAAATATTTGGGATCAAGCCAAGCCCAGACATCATCCCACCCCTTCCTCCTCTTTGAATCCCCAACACAATTTTTGCCATTTTTCTTATTTTTCCAGTTTTTCCCAATTCCCAACCATCCAATGTTCCCAAAGCTTGCCAGAGCCCATTGGAAGAAAAGGGGATTAAAACCCTTCCAGAAATGGGGTGAAAACAGGGAATTGCTGCTTAATCCTTAAGAAAATTGGGATCCCCACCCTGTAATCCCAAAATTCCATTACCCAGGCATCATTCCACCCCTTCTTCTTCTTTGAATTTCCAAGTTAATTGTTCCAATTATTTTTTCCAGTTTTTCCCGATTCCCAACCACCTGGTGTTCCCAAAACCCGCCAGATTCCATTTGAGGAAAGGGGACTAAAAACCCTCTTGGAAAAGGGGCAAAAATAGGGAATTGTCACTTTATCCTAAAGAAAATTGGGATCCCCCATCCCATGATCCCGAAATTCCACTACCCAGGCATCATCCCACCCCTTCTTCCTCTTTGAATTCCCAGCCTAATTATTCCAATTATTTTCTTCAGTTTTTCCCAATTCCCAACCATCGGTGATCCTGAAATTCCATTACCCAGGCGTCATAACACCCCTTCATCCTCTTTGAAATCCCAACCCAATTTTTTCCATTATTCCCATTTTTCCAATTTTTCCAGTTTTCCCCAATTCCCAACCATGTGATGCTCCCAAAACCCACCAGATTCAGTTTAAGGAAAGGGGGAGTAAAATCCTCCTGGAAAAGCGGTGAAAACAGGGAATTGCTGCTTAATCCTTAAGAAAATTGGGATCTCCATGCCGTGATCCCAAAATTCCGTTACCCAGACATCATTTCACTCCTTCTTCCTCTTTGAATTCCCAACCCAATTATTCCCATTATTTTTCCAGTTTTTCCTGATTCCCAACCATCCGGTGTTCCCAAAAGCCGCCAGATTCCATTCAAGGAAAGGGGGTTAAAAACCCTCTTGAAATTGGGGCAAAAATGGGGAATTGCTGCATAATCCTTGGGAAAATCAGGATCTCCACGCCGCGATCCCAAACTCCCGTTACCCAGGCAGGCAAAGGCCGCCTGGAAGCTGGAGAAGGCCATCCAGCAGACGAGGGATTCCCGGGAAGGCCTCAGGATGTGGGCCTTGGAAAACACGTCCAGCACGGCGCCCTGGTACAGCGCCCGCAGGTTGGACCTGGAGGGAAAACGGCCCCGATGGATCCCGGCCCGGGAATGGGGACAGGGACACTGGGAATGGGGGCGGGGACATCGGGAATGGGGGCGGGGACACTGGGAATGGGGCTGGGAATATTGGGAATGGGGTTGGGGACTCTAGGAATGGGAACATCGGGAATGGGGGCAGGGACATTGGGAATGGGGCTGGAAACATGGGGAATGATGATGGGGACATGGGGAATGGGGAGGGTTGGGGACACTGGGAATGGGGACAGGGACATCGTGAATGGGAACATTGGGAAAGGGGACAGGGACATCGGGAATGGGCCTGGGAACATTGGGAGTGATGATGGGGACATTGGGAATGGGAACATTGGGAATGGGGGCAGGGACATCGGCAATGGGGGCGGGGACATCGGGAATGGGGGCGGGGACGTTGGGAATGGGGCTGGGAATATTGGGAATGGGAATATCAGGAATGGAGATGGAAACATTGGGAACGCAGCCAGGATCATTGGGAATGGGGATATTGGGAATGGGGATGGGAATATTGGGAATGGGGCCAGGGACATTGGGAATGGGGCCACGGACATCAGGAATGGGGCTGGGAATATTGGGAATGGGAACACCAGGAATGGGGATGGAGACATTGGGAGTGGGAACATTGGGAAAGGGGACAGGGACATCGGGAATGGGCCTGGGAACATCGGGAATGGGGATGGGAATATCGGGAATGGGGATGGGGGTATCAGGAATGGGACTGGGGATACCGGGAATAGAAATACTGGGAATGGGAATATCAGGAATGGGGATATTGGGAATGGGAATATTGGGAGTGGGAATCCTGGGAGCGGGAATGCCGGGAGCGGGGCCGGCCCCACCTGTGCATGGCCAGGCTCCTGAGCAGCATGGCGCAGGTGAGCAGGCAGCACAGCACCAGCGAGCAGATGTAGCACACTGAGGGAAAAACGGGAAAAAAATCCTGGATTTGGGGCTGGGAATAATGCCGGGAGCAGATTTTTGCCAGGAATTGCAGAAACATTGGGATTCGCACTATGCCTCAGTTTCCCCTTTTGTCACTCCCACCTTCAGCTCCCATGGGGGGATGGACAGGACAGAGCGAGGGAAAAGGGGAAGGGAAATCCAGGAAAATCCCTGGAGCGAGCTGGGATGGGGGTCTTGGGAAAGAGGATCTGCGGGAAAGAGAGAGGAGGGAAAAAATGGGATGAGAGAGGTTTGGGGATCCAGGAAAAGACCCAAAAATCCTCCCTGGAGTTGGTGGGATCCCAAGGAAGGAGCGGGGTATCCCTGCTCTTTCTTTATCCCTGGAATTCCCTGATCCCTGAAATTCCTTTATCCTGGGAATTCTCTCATCCCTGAAATTCCCTGATCCCTGGAATTCCCCGATCCCTTTTCTTCCTCCTTCCCTGCTCTTCCCTCATCCCCCATCCAGGGATTTCCACTCTCCAGGGATCCAGGCCCATCTGTTCGCTCCCAGCACATTTCCAAGCCTGCAGCATCTGCCAGCTCTTCCCTCCGGCTCTTCCCTCCGGCTCTTCCCAACAGCTTTTCCCGGAGTCCCTTCCCGCCTTGGCACGCGCCAGCCTGGCACAGCCCCATCCCTGCCAGCTGCTCCCGAAATCCCGCTGGAATCTGCCCAATCCCCGCCGTCCACTCCCAAAATCCCCCTGGATTCGGCCCCATCCCATCCCCTGGGCCAGGAATCTTCCCCACATCCCCCTGGAATCCCCCACATCCCATCCTCGCAAAATCCTTCTGGAATCCTCCCAGTCCCAGCCTCTGGGTGGGGAATCCTCCCGAAATCCCCCTGGAATCCACCCAATCCCGTCCTCTGGCTGGGGAATGTTCTGGAAATCCCCCTGGAATCCACTTCATCCCATCCTACAGGTGAGGAATCCTCCCAGAATCCCCTGGGATTTGCCCCATCCCATCCTCCAGGCGGGGAATCTCCCGCAATCCCTCTGGAATCCTCCCCTGTCCTATCCTCTGGGCAGGGAATCTTCTGGAAACCCTTCTGGAATCTGCCCCATCCTGCTCTCTGGGCCAGAAATCCTCTGGAAATGCCCCTGGAATCCTCCCAGTCCCATCCTCTAGGGAAGGAATCTTCTGGAAATCCCTCTGGAATCCACCCAATCTCATCCTCCAGGTGAGGAATCCTCCCAAAATCCCCCTGGAATTCACCCCCTGGAATCCACCCCATCCCATCCTCCAAGCGGGGAATCCTCAGGAAATCCCTCTGGAATCCCCTCTGGAGCATTGATCTGGCTGAGATCGGGATCGGGATTGGGATTGGAATCGGGATCGGGATTGGAATCGGGATCGGGATTGGGACCGGGATTGGGATTTGGATTGGGATCGGGATCCGGATTGGGATCTGGGCTGGGACTGGGATCGAGATCGGGATCTGGATTGGGACTGAGATCAGGATTGGGATTGGGATCGGGATTGGGATTGGGATTGGGACTGAGATCAGGATTGGGATTGGGATTGGGATTGGGACTGGGATTGTGATCTGGATTGGGACTGGGATCGTGATCATGATCATGATCAAGATTGGATCAGGAGCTGGACTGAGATCGGGATTGGGATTGGGATCCAGATTGGGATCTGGATTGGGATTGGAATTTGGATTGGGATTGGGATTGGGACTGGGATTGGGATCTGGATTGGGACTGAGATCAGGATTGGGATTGGGATCCGGATTGGGATTGGGATCTGGATTGGGACTGAGATCAGGATTGGGATCGGGATCCGGATCAGGATCTGGATCGGGACTGGGATCAGGGTTGGGATCTGGATTGGGACTGGGACCGTGATCGGGGTTGGGATTAGGATCGGGGTCGGGATTAGGATCGGGATGTCGCTGCACCTTCCAGCGCCCACAGGAAGTGCTGGGCCGTGCGCAGCTCCTGCTCCAGGTCCCCGGGCGCGGCCGCGCCCCGCGAGGGCACCAGCCCGAACTGCACCAGCAGCACCACCACGTCCTTGCTCATCCCCGCCCGCACGATGCGCAGCGGGGGCACCACGGCCACCAGCAGCAGCACGGCCACCTGCGGGACACGGGGACACCTCAGCTCCGGATCGGGTTGCGCGGGATTCCGGGATTTATGGCTGGGATCCCATGAGATTTTGGGATTTATGGCTCCGATCCCGAGGGATTTCAGGATTTATGGCTCTGATCCTGCGGGATCTAAGGCTCAGAACCCATGAGATTTTGGGATTTAAGGCTCAGATCCTGAGGGATTTATGGCTCAAATCCCATGGGATTTCGTGATTTATGGTTGGACCCTGCAGGATTTCAGGCCCTATGGCTTGGATCCCATGGGATTTATGTCTCAGATCCCGCAGTATTTAGGGATTTATGGCATGGATCCCGTGGGATTTCAGAATTTACAGCTCGGATCCCACAGGATTTAGGAATTTACAGCTCAGATCTTGTGGGATTTTGGGATCTATGGCTCGGATCCTGTGGGATTTTGGGATTTATGGCTCGGATCCCACAGGATTTGTGGCTCACATCCCGCGGGATTTCTGGATTCACAGCTCAGATCACGTGGGATTTTGGGATTTATGGTCAGGCCCCACAGGATTTCAGCATTTACAGCTCAGATCCCACGGGATTTAGGGATTTACAGCTCAAATCCCGTGGGATTTAATGCTTGGATCTCACAGGATTTCGGGATTTAAGGCTCAGATCCTGCAGGATTTTGGGATTTACGGCTTGGATCTTGTGGCATTACGGCTCAAATCCTGTGGGATTTTCGGATTTACTGCTCAGACCCCATAGGATTTCAGGATTTACAGCTGGGATCCCATGGGATTTACAGCCCAAATCACATGGGATTTTGGGATTTACAGCTGGGATCTCGCAGGATTTAGGGCTCAAATCCCATGGGATTTTGGCATTTATTTTGGTATTTTGGGATTTTGGTATTTATGGCTCGGATCCCACAGAATTTAGGAATTTACCGTCCAGATCCTGCAGGATTTATGGCATGGATCCCTCAGGATTTTGAGATGTATGGCTGGGATCCTGCGGGATTTAGGGATTTACGGCTGGGATCCCACAGAATTCTGGGATTTAGGGCATGGATCCCACAAGATTTCGGGATTTACAGCTGGGATCCCACAGGACTTTGGGATTTACGTGAGTGTGGAATTCCGGTAGGAATTTTAATGCCATTCCCGGGTGACCCCCAGGATCCTTCGGGAATGTCACCTGGTAGACGGCGACGACGGCCACAGTGACAGACGCCACCAGCTTCAGCGGGATCCGGAACCCTGGAGGGAAAATTGGGGACTTGGGGTGGCGGAACAGGACCAGGGTGCATCCGGCAAAGGGAATGCCCTTTGGAACGGGATTTCTGCAGGGAATTCCCGCTGGGACGGAGAGTCGGGAATGGACGGATGGGTCCATCCTGCTTTTCCATGGAAACTTGGGATATTCCCTGCCCCTTTCATGGATGGGAATGGCTCTGCATTCCCAGGATTTCACCCACTCCGTGCAGGACAATTCCCTCCCGTGGATTTATGGGGCTTCCATGAGGATTCCATCATTCCCAGGACTCCGTTTCCATGGAGATGGGGCCTCCATGGGGTTCCCATCATTCCCAGGTCTTTTTTCCATGGATTTTTGGGGCCTCCATGGGGTTCCCATCATTCCCAGGTCTCTTTTCCATGGATCTATGGGGCCTCCATGGGTTTCCCATAACTCCATGGATTTATGGGGCCTCCTTGGGATTCCCATCACTCCCAGGACCCCTTTTCCATGGATTTATGGGTTCTCCATGAGAATCCCATCACTACCATGGATTTATGGGGCCTCCATGGGGTTCCCATCACTCCCAGGACCCCTTTCCCACGGATTTGTGGATCCCTGCCCCAAGCACAGCTGGATTTGGGCTCCAAGCCAGGCCAGGGTGGACAGGCCTTGGAGCACCCCAGGATTTTGGGGATGGCCTGGCTTATCCATAAATCCCAACCCCCAACCGTTCCCAGGTTCCATGGAATTTTCCAGGTGCTCGCCTTCCTCGGGAATGTAGATGTAGGACAGCAGGTAGGAGCGGATCCGGGAGCTGAGGCTCTCATCCATCTTGAGGGAGCTGTGGGAGGTGGGACAGGGTGACATTCCCCACCGTGGGGAATGGGATTTGTTGGGAATGGGATTTGCTGGGAACGGGAATTTCTATTCTTACCTCCCTTTCCGGTCCCGCTTGGACAGCAGGGCCTTGAGGTACTTCCTGTAATAGCTTTTCCCAGAAATCTGGGGATAACGGATGGATTTGGGGTGGCAGAACCGCCCTGGCCACCCCCTCATCCCAGGCGTATCCCAACAGGAATTCCCGAGCCCAGGCCAACATATGGAATGTTGGTACGGAAATGTGGGAATAAAGTGGGATTTTGTTCCCAAACCCCTGTGGGATCCCTGGTTCCCCCGTGAGGGGTCACGTCAGGCCTTCCCCGCTTTTCCCTCCTCTCTTCCCAACACAGCTCCGAGCTCTGGGGATTATCCGGGAAACTGAGGAGAGCCCGGAGCTGGCCTGAACGGAGCCATTGACGGCGGGAGCCTCTTGTGTAAGGGATTTATCCCAGAGGAATTTCCCGATCCCGCTGCCGGTGCAGGGACAGCAACGGAGAGTCCCCAGCAGGGGGAGGGGAACATGTGGAGATCCCGATCCCAATCCCGATCCCAAACCCAGCCCCAGGATAGCAACGGAGAAACCCAGCGGCAGGGCCAGGATGGGAATGCGTGGAGATACCGACCCCAATTCCAATCCCAAAACAGATCCCAGGAGAGCAACGGAGAATCCCCAGCAGCAGAGCTGGGAGGGCAATACATGGAGATCCCGGTCCTGATCCCAATCCCGATCCCGACCCCAATCCCAATCAGGCTCTCAATCCTGATCCTGATCCCAATTGCGGATTTGCCCGATGTCATCCCGATCCCGATGATCCCAATCCCGATCCCAATCCCAATCCCGATCCTGATCCCGATCCCAAACCTGATCCCGATCCCGATCCCGATCCCAATCAGGTTCAACACCAATCGTGATCCTGATCCTGACCCCAATCCCAATCAGGCTCTCAATCCCGATCCTGATCCTGATCCTGGTCCCAGTTTTGGTACTGATCCCAATTGTGATCCCGATCCCGACCCCAATCCCAATCAGGCTCTCAGTCCTGATCCTGACCCTGATCCTGATCCCAATCGTGATCCTGATCCTGGTCCCAGTTCTGGTCCTGATCCCAATCCCGATCCCAGTCCCGATCCCAATCCCAATCCCAACGGGGTCACTGCCACCGCCTGGGGGTCACTGCCACCATCTGGGGTCACTGCCACCACCCCAGGGGACACTGCCACCGCCCTGGGGGCATGGGGACACTGCCACCGCCCCAGGGGACACTGCCACCACCCTGGGGTCACTACCACCACCCCTGGGGACACGGGGTCACTGCCACCGCCCAGGGGTCACTGCCACCGCCCTGGGGACACTGCCACCACCCCCAGGGACACCACACCACTGCCACCACCCTGGGGGCATGGACACTGTGTCACTGCCACCAGCCCAGCCAGGGGACACTGCAGGGACACACTGGGAGCTGGTCTGGGAGCTGCAGCACCTCAGGGCCACCCCAGGGAGCCACCTTGGGCCACCTCGCTGTCCCTTTCCCGGCCTTGGGGCCACTCAAGGGGGTGACAAGGGCGCCACAACTCCTCGGGCCACCCCAGGAGGTGACAAGGGAGCCATGGCACTTCAGGGCCACCCCAGGTGGTGACAGGGGAGCCATGGCACTTCAGGGCCACCCCAGCAAGCTGTGCCACCTGAGGATCACCCCAGGAGGTGACAAGGGAGCCGAGACCCCCCAGAGCCACCCCAGGAGGTGACAAGGGAGCC
>NW_005054596.1:177923-179187 GCF_000277835.1 Geospiza fortis | reverse complement strand
GGCGGTGCCGGGGGCCGGCGCAGGCCAGCAGGGGCGAGGACAGCGCCGGGAAATAGAGCAGGGCCAGAACCTTCCAGAACTCTGCCACAGCCACACCGCGGTGTCACCGATGGCACCGGGGGGTGACACACTGCCCTGCGACAATGCCACCGCCCTGGGGACACTGCCACCACCCCAGACATTGCGAGTCACTGCCACCATCCTGGGGACACTGCCACTGCCCTGGGACACTGAAAGCACCCCATGGACACTGCCACCACCCCGGCGTCACTGCCACTACCCTGGGGTAAATGCCACCACGCAGGGGACACTGCCACCCCTCCAGGGATACTGCATCACTGCCACCACCCAGGGGTCACTGCCACTGCTCTGGGGACACTGCCACCACCCCATGGACACTGCCACCACCCTGGGACACTGCCACCACCCTGGGGTCAATGCCACCAGCCCAGGGACAGGGAGACACTGCCACCAGCCCAGGGACACAGGATCACTGCCACCACCCTGGGGACAGGGGGTCACTGCCACCAGCCCAGCCAGCTCTTCCCAGGGATGGGGATTTGGGAACTCCGAGTCCTTTTCATGGAGGGATTTGGGGATTCTGAGCCCTTCCCATGGGTGGGATTTTGGGTGTTCCAAGCCCTTCCCATGGATGGGATTTGGGAATTCTGAGCCCTTCCCAGAGTGGGGATTTTGGGCATTCCAAGCCCTACCCAGGGATGGGATTTGGGTGTTCCAAGCCCCTTCCCAGGAGTGCCATTTGGGAATTCCGAGCCCTTCCCAGGTGGGGATTTGGGAATTTAGAGCCCTTTCCCAGAGTGAGGATTTTGGGCATTCCGAGTCCTATCCAGGGGACAGGATTTGGAAATTCCGAGCCCTTCCCAGAGTGGGGCATTTGGGAACTCCGAGCCCTGCCCAGGATGGGATTTGGGGAATTCTGAGCCCTCCCCAGGATGGGATTTGGAAATTCCGAGCCCTGCCCAGGATGGGATTTGGGGAATTCTGAGCCCTTTCCAGAGATGGGATTGGGCATTCCAAACCCTTTCCAGGATGGGATTTGGGAACTCTGAGCCCTGCCCAGGGTGGGATTTGGGAACTCTGAGCCCTCCCCAGGATGGGATTTGGGATCTCTGAGCCCTGCCCAGGGCGGGATTTGGGATCTCCGAGCCCTGCCCAGGACGGGCCGTGGGCGCTCCATGTCTCACCACGGGCGGCGGGTGACGCCGTCGTTGTCCCCGTGGGCGGCAGCAGCGGCAGCGCGGGG
>NW_005054596.1:174668-177870 GCF_000277835.1 Geospiza fortis | reverse complement strand
CGGAGCAGAGCAGCGCCAGCACCGCTGCGGCCACGGCGCGGTGCCCGTCCTGCTCCAGCAGGTTCCCGGGGCTGCAACCAACGGGAATGCCCATGGAGGGGCTTGGGAATTCTGAGCCCTTCCCAGGGAGGGATTTTGGGAATTCCGAGCCCTTCCCAGGAACAGGATTTTGGGAATTCCGGGTTCTCTCCAAGGATGGGATTTTCAGATTTCTGAGGTCTTTCCAGGGTAGGGATTTGGGAATTCTGAGCACTTTCCAGGGTGGGGATTTTTTGACTTCTGAGTTCTTTCCAGGGAAGGACTTTGGGAATTCCTGCTCCTTCCCAGGGAGTTCCTGCTCCTTCCTGGGAGGGACTTTGGGAATTCTGCTCCTTTCCAGGGAGGGATTTTGGGAATTCTGAGCCCTTTGCAGGAACAGGATTTTGGGAATTCTGCTCCTTTCCATGGAGGGAATTTTAGGAATTCTGAGCCCTTCCCAGGGAGGGCATTTTGGGAATTACAAGTCCTTTGCATGGAGGGCATTTTGGGAATTCTGAGCCCTTCGCAGGAACGGGATTTTGGGAATTCCTGCTCCTTCCCAGAGAGGGATTTTGGGAATTTTGAGCCCTTTGCAGGAATGGGATTTTGGGAATTCCCGCTCCTTCCCAGGGAGGGATTTTGGGAATTCTGAGCCCTTCCCAGGGAGGGGATTTGTGAATTCTGAGCCCTTCCCAGGGAGGGATCAGCGGGATTTTGGGAATTCCGTACCTGAGCAATCCCGGGACGCCGTTCCAGCAGCTCAGGTGGAGCCGGCGGCGCTTGACCAGGAACGACAAGGCCAGGATCAGGGCCAGCTGGAACGGGATGGAAATCCATGGAAAAGGGTCCTGGAGTGCTGGGAACCCCATGGAGGCCCCATAAATCCATGGAAAAGGGTCCTGGGAATGATGGGAACCCCATGGAGGCCCCATAAATCCATGGGAAAGAGGCCTGGAAATGATGGGAATGATGGGATCCTCATGGAGAGCCCATAAATCCATGGAAAAGGGTTCTGGGAATGATGGGAATCCCATGGAGGCCCCATATATCCATGGGAAAGGGGTCCTGAGAATGATGGGAGTGATGGGATCCCCATGGAAACCCCATAAATCCATGGAAAAGATACCTGGGAATGATGGGAATCCCATGGAGACCCCATAAATCCATGGGAAAGTGTCCTGGGAATGATGGGAACCCCATAGAAACCCCATAAATCCATGGAAAAGGGGTCCTGGGGATGATAGGATCCTCATGAAAGCTCCATAAATCCATGGAAAAGGCTTCTGGGAATCATGGAAATTATGGGAACCCCATGGAGACCCCATAAATCCATGGGAAAGGGTCCTGGGGATGGTGGGAATGAATGGAACCCCATGGAAACCCCATAAATCCACGGGAAAGTGTTCTGGGAATAACGAGAACCCCACTGAGGTCCCATAAATCCATGGGAAAAGGGTTCTGGGAATGATTTGGGAGGAATTTTGGAGTTCCTGTCCCACAGGGAAGCGAAATCCCACAAATCCGGGAATTCTGGGATGGTTTGGGCAGGAAAATCCATCCGAGATGAATGGGAACGGAACATGGGGATGTGGGATTGGGGTTTTTCTGGGAATTTTGGGGCGGATACTCACAGAAATGGGAGCCATGACGGTGTGGTACATCTGCGGAGAGATTGTGGGGTGGCATTCCGGGACGGCGTCAGGAAAAAGGCTGGGAAAATGGAAAAATCCCAGATTTGGGCGGGTTTGACCCTAAAAAGGCTGGGAAAATGGGAAAAATCCCAGATTTGGGTGGGTTTGACCCTAAAGGGCCGGAGAAATGATGGAAAAATGGGAGAAATCCTGGATTTTATTGGGTTTAACCCTATAAAGGGTGGGAAAAAATTATGGGAAATGGGAAACTCCCAGATTTGGGTGGGATTAACCCTAAAAGGGCTGGGAGACCTGGGAAAGACAATGGGAAAATAGGAAAAATCCCATATTTGGGTTTAACCCTAAAAGGGCCAAGAAAATGATGGAAAATGGGAAAAATTCCAGATTTTGATGGGAATAAATCTGGGAATGACAGGGCTGGCCCCAAAAATTCCAGGGGTAAAAATCCAGGAATAAATCTGGGAATGACCAAAAATTCCAGGATTTTTAGAGGGTCCAAAACTCTGGGATTTGCTCTGCGGGAAGGGGACACTTGGGGACACTTTTGGGGATATTTTGGGAATATTCTGGGGGTGTTTTGGGGACATTTTTGGGGACATTTTGGAGACATTTTGGGGACATTTTGGGAACATTCTGGGGACATTTTTGGGGACAATTTTGGGGACATTTTTGGGGATATTTTGGAGACATTTTGGGGACATTTTGGGGCCAATTTTGGAGGCCTTTTGGGGTCCTTTTGGGGCCAATTTTGGGGATGTTTTGGGGTCACATTTAGGGGCATTTTTGGGGACATTTGTGGGCCATTTTGGGGACCTTTTGAGGACATTCTGGGGACATTTTGGGGACATTTTGGGGGAAATTTTTGGGATATTTTGGGGGTCATTTTAGGGATATACTGTGGACATTTTGGGGCCACTTTTGGGGACATTTTGGGGCCAATTTTAGGGACTTTTGGGGCCATTTGGGGCACATTTTTGGGGCCAATTTTGGGGATGTTTTGGGGACTTTTGGGGGGACAATTTAGGGACAGTTTTCAGGACATTTTGGGGAATATTTTGGGGCCATTTTGGGGCCATTTTGGGGAATTATTTGGGATATTTTGGGGCCACTTTTAGGGAAATATTTGGGACATTTTAGGGACATTTTTGGGACACTGGGCACATTTTGGGGATATTCTTGGGACACTTTGGGGACATTTTGGGGACATTATTGGGGGCACTTTTGGGGACACTTTTGGGGACATTTTAGGGCCACTCACTCATCGTGGGGCGCAGACTCTGTGGATTCGTAGATGTACCAGTCGGATCCTAAATCCTCATCCAGGAAAATTCCCGGCTCCACGGGTGAATCCCGAAATCCCACAGAGCCATTGGGGGCCATGGCTGGAAAGCAGGAAAAAAACACAGGAAAGTGGCGAAAAAACCTGGGAAAGTGGGAAAAACAGCTGAGAAAAAGCCCAGGAAAGTGGGAACGACGCTGGGAAAATTGGGGAAAATGCCAGAAAAAGCACCAGTAAAACAGGGAGAAATGTG
>NW_005054596.1:164824-174220 GCF_000277835.1 Geospiza fortis | reverse complement strand
TGTCCCCAAAGTGCCACCAGCGGCGACATCGCCAGCCCAGGAGCTGCCCCCAGCGCCAGGCCGGGGATTCCGGATCGGTTTGGTGCCGGGACAACCCCCAAAAATGTCCCCAAATGTCACCTGAGGGCTTGGGGACATCACGGGGCTTGGGGACAGCCCGGGAGCAGCTCCGGGATGGCCCCGATGTCCCCAAGGGACAGCCCTGGGGACAGTGGGGACATTCCAGAACTTGTGGACATCCCGGGAGCACCTCGGGCATGTCCCTCCCCAGTGTCCCCAAGGGACAGCAGGAGCAGCCCCGGGGACATTCCAGGATTTGGGGACACGGCTCCGGGACGCTTCCAAGGGACAGCCCTGGGGACACCCCGAGACACCCACGGAGAGGTCAGGGGTGTCCCCAGTGTCCCCAAGGGAGAGTGGCAGCAGCTCCAGGATGTCCCCAGTGTCCCCAGGGCCGTGAGGGGACAGCTGGGGCTGGCTCTGCTCCAGCACTGCAATTCCCTCAGGATCGGGATTGGGATCGGGATTGGGACAGATCCAAGAGATCCCCGCAGCTGCCACCCAGCAGTGGCACTGTCACCGACTGTCACCCCCTGGCACCGCTGGCACGGCAGCTTTTCCTGGGATTTCCCCCATGCCAGGATGGAAAATTTGGGATTTGCGCCTCCCTTCCCAAAAGTCCACCGGGAATCAGAGCCCGCTTTCTCCATGGTCCTTGTCAGGGTGATCCCAAATCCCAAACCCCAAATCTCATCCCAAAGCCCAAAGCCTACCCCAAATGACAGTTTGGGATCCCAGCAATCACAAACCCCATCCCAAATGCCAAATCTTGTTCCAAAACACAATCCCAGATCCAAACCCCACATCCCAAACCCCAAATCCCAGTTTGGGATCCCAGCAATCCCAAATCCCATCCTGAACTCCATTCCCCAAATCCCAAACTCCATTCCCAAATCCCATATCCCATCCCAAACCCCAAACCCCATCCCAAGGCCCGTCCTCAAACCCATCCTAAATCCCAATTTGGGATCCCACAAACCCTGAATCGCAGCTGGGGATTGCAGCAATCCCAGATCCCATCCCAAATCCCATCCTGGGTTTGGGAATTGGGAATGGGGTTTGGGAATGGAGTGTGGGATTTGGGAACGGAGTATGGGATTTGGGAATGGCATTTGGGATTTGGGAATGGCATTTGGGACTTTGGGAGTGGGGTTTGGGTTTGGGATTTGGGATTTGGGAATGGGGTTTGAGATTTTGGGAATGGGCTCTGGGATTTGGGATTTGGGAGTTCCCGATATTTTCAGCCTCCCAGGACATAGGGAACAGCTCGTTCCCGATTTTCCCACACAGGGAAAGGCTCATTCCCGATTTTCCAGGCAGGCTCATTCCTGATTTTTAGGGAAGGACTCATTCCAAAATTTCCCTGATTTTCCGCCTTTGGAGCGCCCCGGGAATTGTCCCCTCCATGGAATTGGATCCCTCAGCTCCTTCCTGACTCCTGAAATCCCAAAAAAAAAGGTAGGCGGGAACGCCAAGATCCCAGCGGGATCCGCATTCTCGGCCGGGCCCTTCCCAGCTCCCGCGTTTTCCTTGGAATCCGATCCCGCCGCTCCTCCCGCGACCTTGGAGCGCTCCATGGAACTCCCTCCCATCCCCCAGCCCCGGCTCCCGGGAACTTCGGGATCCGGGAGAAAACCGGGAATGGGATCCGGGAGGGAATTCCCAGATTCTGGAATAAAACCGGGAATGGCATCCGGGAGGGAATTCCCATAATAAAAGTGGGAATGGAAAATGGATCCAGGAGGGAACTCCCAGATCCTGGAAAAAAACTGGGAAGGAAAAAGGGATCCAGGAGGGAATGCCCAGGTTCTGGAATAAAACCGGGGATGGGATCTGGGAAGGAATTCCCAGGATAAAACTGGGAAGGGGAAAGGGATCCAGGATGGAATTCCCAGATCCCAAAATAAAACTGGGAATGGGATCCGTGAGAGAATTCCCAGATCCCAAAATAAAACCAGGAATGGGATCCAGGAGGGAATTCCCATAATAAAAGTGGGAAGGGGAAAAGGATCCAGGAGGGAATTCCCAGATTCTGGAATAAAACCAGGAATGGGATCCAGGAGGGAATTCCCATAATAAAAGTGGGAAGGGGAAAAGGACCCAGGAGGGAATTCCCAATTCCTGGAATTAAACCAGGAATGGGAAAAAGGGGATCCAGAATAAAACTGGGAAGGGAAAGGGCATGTGGAGGGAATTCCCAGATCCCAAAATAAAACCGGGAATGGGATCCAGGAGGGAATTCCCAGAATAAAAGTGGGAATGGAAAATGGATCCTGGAGGGAATTCCTGGATTCCTGGAATAAAACTGGGAATGGGAAAAGAGGATCCAGGAGGAAATTCCCAACTCCTGGAATAAAACTGGGAAGAGGAGAAGGATTCAGGAGGGAATTCCCAGAATAAAACCAGGAATGGAAAAGGATCCGTGAGGGAATTCCCTGATCCCAATCCAGTTTTCAATCAAAACGATCCAAATTTCATTCCAGGGTTTTCCAGGGAATTCTTGGGCTGGGGGGGCAGTTGGGATCATCAGGATTGCCCTTAATTCCGATTCCCAATCCCTGCAAATCCCAAAAGTGGATTTAGGATCAGATCCCACCCCAGCACCCCCCAGGAGACCCCAAACTCGGCGATCCGGCCCCAAAACAATCCCAAAAATGCTGTGGGAACAAAGGGAAGGAGCTCCTGAACCCCTAAAGCCTTTCCCAGGTTGGTTTTTTTTTTTTGGGAAAAGCCTCTGGAAAAGCATCTCCAGAGCTCTCCAAACCCCACAAACATCCCAGAGACTCCCGAGAGATTCCGGGACCATCCCTAGGGATTGAGGAGCTTTTTCCCAACTCCATTCCCGAGCCCACCCCAAAATCCCCACGGTTCCCCCATTCCCAAAATCCCAGGAGAACTGGGAGCTGCTCCAGCTCTTCCCAACCCCATTCCCAGTTCTCCCCCAATCCCATGCCAAAATTCCCCCAAAATCCCCACAGTTCCCCCATTCCCAAAATTCTGGGAGCTGCCCCAGCTCTTCCCAGTCCCATTCCCAACCCCATTCCTGGTTCTCCTTGATCCCATCCCAAAATTTCCCCCAAATCCCCGCAGTTCCCCCATTCCCAGAGCCACGGGAGCTGCTCCAATTTTTCCCAACCCCATTCCCAGCCCCATTCTCAATCCTATTCCCAACCCCATTCCCAACCTCATTCCAAATCCCACCCCAAAATCCCCACAGTTCCCCCATTCCCAAAATCCTGGGAGCTGCTCCAGGTCTTCCCAGTCCCATTCCCAACCCCATTCCTGGTTCTCCCCTGATCCCACCCCAAAATTCCCCCAAAATTCCTCCAGTTCCCCCATTCCCAAAATCCTGGGAGCTGCTCCAGGTCTTCCCAGTCCCATTCCCAACCCCATTCCTGGTTCTCCCCTGATCCCACCCCAAAATTCCCCCAAAATTCCTCCAGTTCCCCCATTCCCAAAATCCTGGGAGCTGCTCCAGGTCTTCCCAGTCCCATTCCCAACCCCATTCCTGGTTCTCCCCTGATCCCACCCCAAAATTCCCCCAAAATTCCTCCAGTTCCCCCATTCCCAAAATCCTGGGAGCTGCTCCAGGTCTTCCCAGTCCCATTCCCAACCCCATTCCTGGTTCTCCCCTGATCCCACCCCAAAATTCCCCCAAAATTCCTCCAGTTCCCCCATTCCCAAAATCCTGGGAGCTGCTCCAGGTCTTCCCAGTCCCATTCCCAACCCCATTCCTGGTTCTCCCCTGATCCCACCCCAAAATTCCCCCAAAATTCCTCCAGTTCCCCCATTCCCAAAATCCTGGGAGCTGCTCCAGGTCTTCCCAGTCCCATTCCCAACCCCATTCCTGGTTCTCCCCTGATCCCACCCCAAAATTCCCCCAAAATTCCTCCAGTTCCCCCATTCCCAAAATCCTGGGAGCTGCTCCAGGTCTTCCCAGTCCCATTCCCAACCCCATTCCTGGTTCTCCCCTGATCCCACCCCAAAATTCCCCCAAAATTCCTCCAGTTCCCCCATTCCCAAAATCCTGGGAGCTGCTCCAGGTCTTCCCAGTCCCATTCCCAACCCCATTCCTGGTTCTCCCCTGATCCCACCCCAAAATTCCCCCAAAATTCCTCCAGTTCCCCCATTCCCAAAATCCTGGGAGCTGCTCCAGGTCTTCCCAGTCCCATTCCCAACCCCATTCCTGGTTCTCCCCTGATCCCACCCCAAAATTCCCCCAAAATTCCTCCAGTTCCCCCATTCCCAAAATCCTGGGAGCTGCTCCAGGTCTTCCCAGTCCCATTCCCAACCCCATTCCTGGTTCTCCCCTGATCCCACCCCAAAATTCCCCCAAAATTCCTCCAGTTCCCCCATTCCCAAAATCCTGGGAGCTGCTCCAGGTCTTCCCAGTCCCATTCCCAACCCCATTCCTGGTTCTCCCCTGATCCCACCCCAAAATTCCCCCAAAATTCCTCCAGTTCCCCCATTCCCAAAATCCTGGGAGCTGCTCCAGGTCTTCCCAGTCCCATTCCCAACCCCATTCCTGGTTCTCCCCTGATCCCACCCCAAAATTCCCCCAAAATTCCTCCAGTTCCCCCATTCCCAAAATCCTGGGAGCTGCTCCAGGTCTTCCCAGTCCCATTCCCAACCCCATTCCTGGTTCTCCCCTGATCCCACCCCAAAATTCCCCCAAAATTCCTCCAGTTCCCCCATTCCCAAAATCCTGGGAGCTGCTCCAGGTCTTCCCAGTCCCATTCCCAACCCCATTCCTGGTTCTCCCCTGATCCCACCCCAAAATTCCCCCAAAATTCCTCCAGTTCCCCCATTCCCAAAATCCTGGGAGCTGCTCCAGGTCTTCCCAGTCCCATTCCCAACCCCATTCCTGGTTCTCCCCTGATCCCACCCCAAAATTCCCCCAAAATTCCTCCAGTTCCCCCATTCCCAAAATCCTGGGAGCTGCTCCAGGTCTTCCCAGTCCCATTCCCAACCCCATTCCTGGTTCTCCCCTGATCCCACCCCAAAATTCCCCCAAAATTCCTCCAGTTCCCCCATTCCCAAAATCCTGGGAGCTGCTCCAGGTCTTCCCAGTCCCATTCCCAACCCCATTCCTGGTTCTCCCCTGATCCCACCCCAAAATTCCCCCAAAATTCCTCCAGTTCCCCCATTCCCAAAATCCTGGGAGCTGCTCCAGGTCTTCCCAGTCCCATTCCCAACCCCATTCCTGGTTCTCCCCTGATCCCACCCCAAAATTCCCCCAAAATTCCTCCAGTTCCCCCATTCCCAAAATCCTGGGAGCTGCTCCAGGTCTTCCCAGTCCCATTCCCAACCCCATTCCTGGTTCTCCCCTGATCCCACCCCAAAATTCCCCCAAAATTCCTCCAGTTCCCCCATTCCCAAAATCCTGGGAGCTGCTCCAGGTCTTCCCAGTCCCATTCCCAACCCCATTCCTGGTTCTCCCCTGATCCCACCCCAAAATTCCCCCAAAATTCCTCCAGTTCCCCCATTCCCAAAATCCTGGGAGCTGCTCCAGGTCTTCCCAGTCCCATTCCCAACCCCATTCCTGGTTCTCCCCTGATCCCACCCCAAAATTCCCCCAAAATTCCTCCAGTTCCCCCATTCCCAAAATCCTGGGAGCTGCTCCAGGTCTTCCCAGTCCCATTCCCAACCCCATTCCTGGTTCTCCCCTGATCCCACCCCAAAATTCCCCCAAAATTCCTCCAGTTCCCCCATTCCCAAAATCCTGGGAGCTGCTCCAGGTCTTCCCAGTCCCATTCCCAACCCCATTCCTGGTTCTCCCCTGATCCCACCCCAAAATTCCCCCAAAATTCCTCCAGTTCCCCCATTCCCAAAATCCTGGGAGCTGCTCCAGGTCTTCCCAGTCCCATTCCCAACCCCATTCCTGGTTCTCCCCTGATCCCACCCCAAAATTCCCCCAAAATTCCTCCAGTTCCCCCATTCCCAAAATCCTGGGAGCTGCTCCAGGTCTTCCCAGTCCCATTCCCAACCCCATTCCTGGTTCTCCCCTGATCCCACCCCAAAATTCCCCCAAAATTCCTCCAGTTCCCCCATTCCCAAAATCCTGGGAGCTGCTCCAGGTCTTCCCAGTCCCATTCCCAACCCCATTCCTGGTTCTCCCCTGATCCCACCCCAAAATTCCCCCAAAATTCCTCCAGTTCCCCCATTCCCAAAATCCTGGGAGCTGCTCCAGGTCTTCCCAGTCCCATTCCCAACCCCATTCCTGGTTCTCCCCTGATCCCACCCCAAAATTCCCCCAAAATTCCTCCAGTTCCCCCATTCCCAAAATCCTGGGAGCTGCTCCAGGTCTTCCCAGTCCCATTCCCAACCCCATTCCTGGTTCTCCCCTGATCCCACCCCAAAATTCCCCCAAAATTCCTCCAGTTCCCCCATTCCCAAAATCCTGGGAGCTGCTCCAGGTCTTCCCAGTCCCATTCCCAACCCCATTCCTGGTTCTCCCCTGATCCCACCCCAAAATTCCCCCAAAATTCCTCCAGTTCCCCCATTCCCAAAATCCTGGGAGCTGCTCCAGGTCTTCCCAGTCCCATTCCCAACCCCATTCCTGGTTCTCCCCTGATCCCACCCCAAAATTCCCCCAAAATTCCTCCAGTTCCCCCATTCCCAAAATCCTGGGAGCTGCTCCAGGTCTTCCCAGTCCCATTCCCAACCCCAAAATCCAAAAAAAAAAGGTAGGCGGGAACGCCAAGATCCCAGCGGGATCCGCATTCTCGGCCGGGCCCTTCCCAGCTCCCGCGTTTTCCTTGGAATCCGATCCCGCCGCTCCTCCCGCGACCTTGGAGCGCTCCATGGAACTCCCGCCCATCCCCCAGCCCCTGCTCCCGGGAACTTCGGGATCCGGGAGAAAACCGGGAATGGGATCCGGGAGGGAATTCCCATAATAAAAATGGGAATGGAAAATGGATCCAGGAGGGAACTCACAGATCCTGGAAAAAAACTGGGAAGGAAAAAGGGATCCAGGAGGGAATGCCCAGGTTCTGGAATAAAACCGGGGATGGGATCTGGGAAGGAATTCCCAGGATAAAACTGGGAAGGGGAAAGGGATCCAGGATGGAATTCCCAGATCCCAAAATAAAACTGGGAATGGGATCCGTGAGAGAATTCCCAGATCCCAAAATAAAACCAGGAATGGGATCCAGGAGGGAATTCCCATAATAAAAGTGGGAAGGGGAAAAGGATCCAGGAGGGAATTCCCAGATTCTGGAATAAAACCAGGAATGGGATCCAGGAGGGAATTCCCATAATAAAAGTGGGAAGGGGAAAAGGACCCAGGAGGGAATTCCCAATTCCTGGAATTAAACCAGGAATGGGAAAAAGGGGATCCAGAATAAAACTGGGAAGGGAAAGGGCATGTGGAGGGAATTCCCAGATCCCAAAATAAAACCGGGAATGGGATCCAGGAGGGAATTCCCAGAATAAAAGTGGGAAAGGAAAATGGATCCTGGAGGGAATTCCTGGATTCCTGGAATAAAACTGGGAATGGGAAAAGAGGATCCAGGAGGAAATTCCCAACTCCTGGAATAAAACTGGGAAGAGGAGAAGGATTCAGGAGGGAATTCCCAGAATAAAACCAGGAATGGAAAAGGATCCGTGAGGGAATTCCCTGATCCCAATCCAGTTTTCAATCAAAACGATCCAAATTTCATTCCAGGGTTTTCCAGGGAATTCTTGGGCTGGGGGGGCAGTTGGGATCATCAGGATTGCCCTTAATTCCGATTCCCAATCCCTGCAAATCCCAAAAGTGGATTTAGGATCAGATCCCACCCCAGCACCCCCCAGGAGACCCCAAACTCAGCGATCCGGCCCCAAAACAATCCCAAAAATGCTGTGGGAACAAAGGGAAGGAGCTCCTGAACCCCTAAAGCCTTTCCCAGGTTGGGTTTTTTTTTTTGGGAAAAGCCTCTGGAAAAGCATCTCCAGAGCTCTCCAAACCCCACAAACATCCCAGAGACTCCCGAGAGATTCCGGGACCATCCCTAGGGATTGAGGAGCTTTTTCCCAACTCCATTCCCGAGCCCACCCCAAAATCCCCACGGTTCCCCCATTCCCAAAATCCCAGGAGAACTGGGAGCTGCTCCAGCTCTTCCCAACCCCATTCCCAGTTCTCCCCCAATCCCATGCCAAAATTCCCCCAAAATCCCCACAGTTCCCCCATTCCCAAAATTCTGGGAGCTGCCCCAGCTCCTCCCAGTCCCATTCCCAACCCCATTCCTGGTTCTCCTTGATCCCATCCCAAAATTTCCCCCAAATCCCTGCAGTTCCCCCATTCCCAGAGCCACGGGAGCTGCTCCAATTTTTCCCAACCCCATTCACAATCCCATTCCCAACATAATTCCAAATCCCACCTCAGAATCCCCACAGTTTCCCCATTCCCAAAATCCTGGGAGCTGCTCCAGGTCTTCCCAGTCCCATTCCCAACCCCATTCCTGGTTCTCCCCTGATCCCACCCCAAAATTCCCCCAAAATTCCTCCAGTTCCCCCATTCCCAAAATCCTGGGAGCTGCCCCAGGTCTTCCCAACCCCATTCCCAATCCTATTCCCAACCCTATTCCTGAGCCCATTTCCAACCCCATTCCCAATCCCAGCCCCATTCCCAGCCCCGTTCCCAATCCCATTCCCAAACCCATTCGCAATCCCATTCCCAACATAATTCCAAATCCCACCCCAGAATCCCCACAGTTCCCCCATTCCCAAAATCCTGGGAGCTGCTCCAAGTCTTCCCAACCCCATTCCCAACCCTATTCCTGACCGCGTTCCCAGTCCCATCCTCCCATTTTCCCCTGATCCCATCCCAAAATTCCCCCAAAAATTCCTCCAGTTCCCCCATTCCCAGAATCGCAGGAGCTGCTCCAGCTTTTCCCAACCCCATTCCTGGTTCTCCTTGATCCCACCCCAAAATTCCCCCCAAATCCCCGCAGTTCCCCCATTCCCAGAATCCCGAATCCTGATCCTGGGATTCTGCAGCCCCCGGGGAAAGGGGAAACCTTGGGTTAAACCCCTGCAGGGGGGGGCAGAATTTGGGATTTTTGGGAATTCCCGCACCCCCAGGGTGGGATTTGGGTCCGCTGGTGGTGAAATCCCTGCGGAGGGGGCAGAATTTGGAATTTTTGGGATTTTTCCTGATCCTGGGACTCTGCAGCCCCCGGGAAAAGGGAACCCGTGGGTTAAACCCCTGCGGAGGGGGCAGAATTTGGGATTTTTGGGATTTTCCTGATCCTGGGACTCAGCCCCAAGGGAAGAGAAAACCGGGATGAAAGCACTGCTGGGATTTTCCTGATCCTGGGACGCAGCCCCAAGGGAAGAGAAAACCGGGATGAAAGC
>NW_005054596.1:161962-163867 GCF_000277835.1 Geospiza fortis | reverse complement strand
GGCGGGGAAGGTCGGGAGTGGGATGGGAGCTTTGGGATGAGGAGCGGCGGGAGCGGAGCGCGATCCTTTCCCCAAAATCCCACAGATTTCTTGGGTTTTTTTCGGGGATTTGGGGCTTAAACCCCTCCTGGGATGGACCGGGGAGCGCAGGGGCTGGGATCGGGATCGGGATGATCCCACAGGGATTGGGATGGGAACATCCCTTGTTCCTACCGGGATCAAATCCAGGGGAAGCCGATCCACATCCTTTCCCCTAAATCCCAAGTTTTTTTGGGGTTTCTTGGGAATTTGGGGCCAACCCCCCCCTGGGATGGAGCGGGGAGCACAGGGATTGGGATCGGGATCGGGATGATCCCACAGGGATTGGGGTGGACGAAACTGAGCCTGATTCTTTCCCCAGATCCTGAGGTTTTATTGGGATTTGTTGGGAATTTTGGGGAAAACCTCCTTGGGATGGAGGGGGAAGGGCAGGGGGAGTGGATCCCGATCCTTTCCCCAAAATCCCACAAATTTATTGGGGTTTTTTGGGAATTTGGGGCCAAACCCCTCTGGGAAGGCAGGGGAAGCCCTTCCATGGGATGGAGGGATTGGGATGATCCCATAGGGATTGGGATGGGCAAAGCTGAGCCAAATCCTTTCCCCTAAATCCCACAAATTTATTGGGGTTTTCTGGGAATTTGGGAACAAACACCCCTGGGATGGAGGGCGAGCACAGGGATTGGGATGATCCCACAGGGATTGGGATGGGAATATCCCCCATTCTTGGTGGGATGAAATCCAGGGATATCTGAGCCCGATCCTTTCCCCTAAATCCCCAAATCCCACGGTTTTCTTAGGATTTCTTGGGAATTCAGGGATCCTTTCCCAAAATTCCCCAAACCCTACAGGTTTTTTTTTGGATTTTGCCTCTCCTGGTGCATCTGGGAAGGGAATTTGGGGAAAAACATCCCTTGGATGGAGGGAGGAATGCAGGGATCGGGATGATCCCATAGGGATTGGGAGGATCCCACAAGGATTGGGATGAGCCCACAAAGATCGGGATGATCCTACAAGGATTGGATGAGCCCACAGGGTTTGGGATGATCCCACATGGATCGGGATGATCCTACAAGGATTGGGATGATGCCCCACAGATCGGGATGATCCCACAAGGATTGGATAATCCCACAAGGATTGGGATGATCCTGCAGGGATCAGGATGATCCCACAAGGATCGGGATGATCCCACAAGGATTGGATAATCCCACAAGGATTGGGATGATCCTGCAGGGATCAGGATGATCCCACAAGGATCGGGATGATCCCACAAGGATTGGATGATCCCACAAGGATTGGGATGATCCCACAAGGATCGGGATGATCCTACAAGGATTGGGGTGATCCCACAAGGATCGGGATGATCCCACAAGGATCAGGATGCACAAAGCCAAGCCCGATCCTTTCCCCAAACCCCAAATCCCGCCATTTTCTCAGGATTTCTCTTGGGATTTTGGGAACACCAAACCCCGGGCTCATCCCCAGGGATCCCACAGAGAACGTGGGAAAGGGACAGAAAAGATTTCGGGACGCCAGGAGGGCGGGAGCAGCCCCAAGCCCATCCTCCATCCCACGAATCCCAGAGCTCGGGGAAAAACCTCGGGAATGTGGACAAATCCCCACGTGACCCCAAATCCCGGCAAAATTCATCCGGGCGGAAAATCCCGTTGAATTTTTAGCCCGAGCCTCATGACCCTGAGGGATCTTTGGGATTTGTTTTGCTTTTCCCAATTTTCCCAGGGCTGTTTTTAAAGGGAAAACACTGCTGGAGGATCCCGGAGGAGATTCCTGGGAAATGCGTGGAATTCCGAGTCCTCAAGGGTTTTCCTTTATCCTGAATAAAAAATATTCCTGGGGAAATCCATCCCA
>NW_005054596.1:150607-161952 GCF_000277835.1 Geospiza fortis | reverse complement strand
GCTGGGATCACCAAACCCCTCCAGAGCTCCTGGAAAAGTTGGAATTCCAGGAATTCCAGGAGTTTGGGGTTTTTTCCTGGGAAAGGGCCATGGATTTGGGGCTGCCAGGATGTTGAGGGTGGGCCCAGAAAAGCAGGGGTGGGAATTCCAGGGAATTCCCTCGGGAGCTTCCAGCAATGAGGAATTCCCATTTTTCCAGTTTTATCCCAGAGCACCGGACAAGGATCCAGGGAATTCCAGCATCATCCACCTCACCCTCATCCCAATTCCATGGGATCCTCATCCTGAATTCCATGGAATCCTCATCCTGATTTCCATGGAATCTTCATCCCAATTCCCACTCCATCCTCATCCCAATATCCAAGGAATCATCATCTCAAATTCCATGGAATCCTCATCCCAATTTCCATGGAGCACTCATCCCGATTTCTGTGGGATCCTCATCCCAAATTCCACCTCATCCCATTTCCCTCCTGATTCCAAATTCCACGGAATCCTCATCCCGATTTCCAACTCATCCCAATTTCTGTGGAATCCTCATCCCAATTTTTGCCTCATCCTCATCCCAGTTCCTTTCTCATCCTAATTTCCATGGAATCCTCATCCCCATCCCCATTTCCATGGGATCCTCATCCCAAATTCTGCCTTATCCCGATTCCCATCTCATCCTGATTTCTGTGTCATTCCAATTTCCATGGAGTACTCATCCCGATTTCTGTGGGATCCTCATCCCAAATTCCACCTCATCCCAAATTCTGTTTTATCCCAATTTCCAACTCATCCCAATTCTCTCCTCACCCCAAATTCCATGGAATCCTCACCCTGATTCCCACCCCGTCCCAATTTCTGTGGCATTTTCATCCTAAATTCTGCCTTGTCCCAATTTCCATGGAATCCTCATCCCAATTTTTGCCTCATCCTCATCCCAATTCCATGGAATCCTCATCCAATTTCCATGGGATCCTCATCCCAAATTCCACCTCATCCTTATCCCAATTTCCATGGGATCCTCATCCCAAATTCTGCTTTATCCCAGTTCCCACCTCATCCTCATCCTGAAGGACCAGGACATCCCAAAAGGCTTCCAGGGAGGTGTGGGATTTATTTGGGAATTCCAACCCAGGGATTTTGGGGTCAGGAATATTGGGGCTGGAATTCTGGCTCCTTGCAGGTGCCTGGGAATCCCCCCAAAAAATCCCAGAACTTCCCCTCCCCGGGGCCTCCGGCGCCATTTGATCCCAACCCTTTTCCCCCGGGATAATCCTGTTGTTTCAGGCCTGGAATGCGGGATTTTCATGGAATGTGGAGCTGTCTGGGACAGGAGCCACCTGCGGGCCCGGCTCGTCTTTCATCCCGAAAAATGTGGGAACTTCATGCCCCAAAAAATATGGGAATGGGCCCTGGAGGAGGCTCCAGCATTCCTGAGAAACTCCAGAATTCCCAGGAATGGGATGGATCAGGGATGGATCCTGAATCCAGACGTGGCTGATCCAGAATTTGGGAATCTCTCCATAAATTCCCAGGATTTGGAGGATCCAGGATCTGGGAATCTCTCCATAAATTCCCGGGATCTGGTTGATCCAGAATTTGGGAATCTCTCCCCAAATCCAGGCAGGGCTTGGGGGGGGTCCAGAATTTGGGAATTCTCATTTGCAGCCTCAGGAATTCTGCTGGCTCCGAGGTCCTGGAGCCTCAAAAATCCCAGGAATTCTGAATTCCGGCGCCGCATCCATCAGTTCTGCGCTCCCGGTGGGAATTCCACTGAATTCCCAGGATTTGGAGGATCCAGAATTTGGGAATCTCTCCATAAATTCCTGGGATCTGGCTGATCCAGAATTTGGGAATCTCTCCCCAGATTCCCAGGATTTGGAGGATCCAGAATTTGGGAATCTCTCCCCAAATTCCCAGGATCTGGCTGATACGGAATTCGGGAATCTCTCCCCAAATCCAGGCAGGGCTTGGGGGGGGTCCAGAATTTGGGAATTCTCATTTGCAGCCTCAGGAATTCTGCTGGCTCCGAGGTCCTGGAGCCTCAAAAATCCCAGGAATTCTGAATTCCGGCGCCGCATCCATCAGTTCTGCGCTCCCGGTGGGAATTCCACTCTGGCTGATGGATGGGAAAGGCCTCGGCATTGGGATAATGATTTCCCCTCATTTCTCCAGAGCCTTTGGATGATGAATTCCCAGGAATTGGAGCCTTTGGATAACAAATTCCCAGGCACGGAGCAGCTGCTGCCACAGATCCGGGATTATCCCATGGATCATTCCCGGTGGCAGGGAGGAAGAAAAGGGAGGGAAAAAAAGAGGCAAAAAAAGAAGGAAAATGGAAGGGGAAGGGGAGGAGGAAAAGTGGGGAAAAGAAGGGAAAAGGAGGGGGGAAAAGAGGGAAAAAGGCAGGAAGGAAGTGGGAAAAAGGAGGGGAGAAGAGGGAAAATGGAGCTGAAAATACTGGGAAAAAGGAAGAGAAGAGGAGGGGAAAAAAAGACGGAAAAAGAGGGAAACAGGAGGGGAAAAGAAGGGAAAAGGAGGGGAAAAGTAAGGGGAAAAGAGGGAAAAATAAGTTGGGAAAAAAACTTGCAAAAAATTAGGAAAAAGGAAAGGAAGAGGAGAGGAAAAAGAGAGGAAAATAGTGGGGGAAAAAAGGGAGAAAGATGGAAAAAAAGAGGGGAAAAAAGAGGGGGAAAGGAAGGAAAAATGAGGGGGGGAAGGAAGGAGAAAAGGTGGGGAAAGGGAGGAAAAAAGATGGAAAATAGAGGAAAATGGCAGGAAAAAAAAGTGGGGGAAACTGGGAAAAATAAGGGAAAAAAGAAGGGGAAAAGAGGAGGAAAATTTGTGGATTTGGGATTTGTGGAGCTTCCGGGGGTAGGGAAATGGGATCAAAGCCGCTCCCAGTTCTGTTCATGTCAGGGTTTGCCCCTCTGGATTTTCCATGGAAAAAATCTGACTCCTGGAGATTCCAGGGGTTTGGAAAATGAGACCTTCCTGGGAGAAAATATCCCAGGGAAAAAGAGGGAAAAAATTCCCCGGGAGCAGGATGGGAATAGGATGGCACAAAGCAGGAATCCACATTTTTTCCCCTAAAAACAAGGGGGGAAAACATCCTTGGATGAAAAATCTGGAAAATCTCCAGGTTTTCCATTGGCTTGCCTGGAAAAGCTCAAATTCCTGGATTTAATTCCCACATTTTTTCCAGCATCACAGCCCTGGAAGTGTCACAGGAGCAAAGGAAAAGTGGGACAGGAGGGGGAGGGAATGGGAGAATTCTGGGAAGAGAATTCCAGGTGGGAATGGTGGCAAATTCCATTACAGAACAGGTGGATTGGGAATAGGGCCTGGAATTGGGAAGGAAAATGAATTTGGAGGTTTGGAATCCTGAGGCCATTCCTGATGGGTCTCCAGGGAAATTCTGGGAGTTGGGATGGGATAGAAGGAGGAGGGAACTGCTGGAAAAAATGCTGGAATTGTTAACGAGCTCTGCTCCGGGGGGAAATTCCCTAAAAATCATAAGGATGAGGAAAATAAACGGAATTTATCCAGCTCAGCCTGGATCCAAGGAAAAATCCTGGCTGGATCCAAGTGAAAATCTTGGCTGGATCCAAAGAAAAATCCTGGCTGGATCCAGTGAAAAATCCAGCCTGGATCCCAGGAAAACTCAGCCTGGATGCAAGGGAAAATCTGAGGGAAAGTCCCAGCTGGATCCAAGTGATAATCCTGGCTGGATCCAAGGAAAAATCCAGCCTAGATCCAAGGAAAAATCCAGCCTGGATCAAAGAGAAAAATCCAGCTGGATCCAAGGAAAAATCCATCCTGGATCCAAGAAAAAATCCAGCCTGGATCCATGGGAAAATCCAGCCTGGATCCCAGGAAAAATCCAGAATTTCCATCCTTGGATGTTTGTGTTGTTTGGGCCAGTCCTGGCTGTGCTGAGGGCCTTTTCCAAGGATTTTTGGGATTTTCCAACAGATCCAGAACATTCCAGTGTCTTCCTTCCATCCCACCCCCAGCAGCTCTCAGGAATCTTTTCTGAGATGGGAAACCTCGGAGACGATGGGAAAAACATCCATGGAAAAGGGATGGATCCAGTTGGATTTTCCCTTTTCCCAGCATCCCGCCAGATCCAGGAGAGGCATTTTTCCCATCCGGAGGCTGTTCCCGGTTTTCCGCCCCTGGAGCCAGGCCAGGATCTGTTCCTGGAATTAACGGGCGCAAGAATGAGAATTCCAGGATCTGATCCAATTAATGGAAATGGGGAATGGAGATGGGATCGGGAATGGGGCAGATCCATAGGGATGGGATGGGACAGATCCATAGGGATGGGGAAGATCCATAGGGATGGGATAGACCAGATCCATAGGGATGGGATGGGACAGATCCATAGGGATGGGGCAGATCCATAGGGATGGGATGGGACAGATCCATAGGGATGGGGGCAGATCCGTAGGGATGGGATAGACCAGATCCATAGGGATGGGATGGGAGCAGATCCAAAGGGATGGAGCAGATCCATAGGGATGGGATGGGGGCAGATCCATAGGGATGCGATGGGAGCAGATCCATAGGGATGGGGCAGATCCATAGGGATGCGATGGGAGCAGATCCATAGGGATGGGGCAGATCCGTAGGGACGGGACGGGGCAGATCCATAGGTATGGTGTGGGGCAGATCCGTAGGGATTGGGCTGTCACAGGATTTGCTGGGATGTTCCAAGGATCCATTGGAATTCAGCATCCCAGGCTCTGGGATATCCCGACAATTCTTTGGGATGCCCTGGCCATATTCCAGGATATCCCAGCCCAACCCTGGGATGCTCCAGCCCTTCCCCCTCCCATCCGTGTCCGATGCCGCCTGTTTAAATCCCGTTATTCCCGTTATTCCGCCCTGGGCGTTTAGCGCCGTGAACGGAGCCTGGGGAGCCATCAGGCAGGAAAAGCTTTCCCAGCCTCTCCATCTTCCCCCGGAATTTATGGAGTCTCGGGAGTGGGATAAAGCTGCCACGTTCCCAACAGCCGCTCGTAAATCACCGGCAGCAGGGAGGGCGCGGAGCGGCGGCTGCTCCTGGATTGCTCCTGGATTTATCCCAGATCGCTCCTGGATTTATCCCAAATCGCTCCTGAATTTATCCAGGATTGCTCCTGGATTTATCCCAAATTGCTCCTGAATTTATCCCAAATTGCTCCTGAATTTATCCAGGATTGCTCCTGAATTTATCCCAGATTGCTCCTGGATTTATCCCAAATCACTCCAGGGTTTATCCCAGACTGCTGCAGGATTTATCCCAAATCACTCCTGAATTTATCCCAGATTGCTCCTGGATTTATCTGGAATCTCTCCCAGATTTATCCTGGATTGTTCCTGGATTTATTCTGGATCACTTCTGGATTTATCCCAAATCATTCCTGGATTTATCCTGGATCGCTCCTGGCTTTATCCCAAATTGCTCCTGGATTTAACCTGGATCATTCCCAGATTTATCCAGAATCACTCCTGGATTTATCCTGGATCGCTTTTGGATTTATCCCAGATCGCTCCGAGGTTTATCCCGGATCACTCCCAGGTTTATCCGGGTCTGGGGTCCCCTCCAAAGGGTCCTGGGGTGGTTCAGGGACCGGCAGCTCCTCCTGGAGCATCCCAGCTGGAATTGGAGCCGTGGGGGGAGCGCTGATCTCAAAAATTTCAGGAAAACCCAAAAAGCAGTGGGGAAAACACAGCCAGGAGTGGGCAGGGAGCCATTCCCAGATATCCCAGAGCCATTCCCGGATATCCCAGGGCTATTCCCCTATATCCCAGGGATGTGGAGCTTCCATTCCTGGATATCCAAAGAATTTTGGGCTGCCATTCCCAGATATCCCAAGAATTCCAGGCTGCCATTCCCAGATATCCCAGCAATTCCGGGATGCCATTCACAGATATCCCAGCAATTCCAAGCTGCCATTCCCGGATATCCCAGCAATTCCTGGCTGCCATTCCCAGATATCCCAGCAATTCCAGACTGCCATTCCCAGATATCCTAGAGCCATTCCTGGATATCTCAGGGATATGGGGCTGCCATTCCTGGGTATCCCAAGAATTTCAGGCTGCCATTCCCAGATAATCCAGCAATTCTGGGTTGCCATTCCCAAATATCTCAGAGCCATTCCCGGATATCCCACCAATTCCAAGCTGCCATTCCTGGATATCCCAGGAACTTCAGGATGCCATTCCTGGATATCCCAGCAATTCCAGGCTGCCATTCCCGGATATCCCAGCAATTCTGGGATGCCATTCCTGAATATCCCAGCAATTCCAAGCTGCCATTCCCAGATATCCCAGGAATTTCAGGCTGCCATTCCTGGATATTCCAGAGCCATTCCCGGATATCCCAGCAATTCCATGTTGCCATTCCTGGATATCCCAAGAATTCCGGGATGCCATTCCCAGATATCCCAGAGCCATTCCCGATATCCCAGCAATTCCGGGCTGCCATTCCTGGATATCCCAGCAATTCCGGGCTGCCATTCCCGATCCAGCCGCGGCCGCTCCCAGCCGGCAGCGATTCCTTCCCGCAGCTCCGCTGGGCCCTGGGAAGTGTTGATGGAAAAACAAATTATTCCGGCTGCAGGCGCCGCTAATCAACGTGCGCCGTGAATAATTAATGACCCTCGCTAATGAGGTGCTCGGGGCGGCCGGGAATGGAGGCTCCGGGAATGCTCGGCGGGATCCAGGGATGCTCCACACGTCCCGGATTTTGGAGCCGCCGCCTCGGGGACACCGGGAATGTCTTTTCCCTCCACCCCCGCCAGGAACGAGCTGCGCGTTCCTGGTTTGGGAGGAGTTTTCCTCCCTGGGAAACAAAGCAGGGGAAAAAATTCCAGGAGGGAATTCTGGGGGTCCTGTTGGATTTGGGGTTTTTTTAGGGGTGGAGGTTTTTGGGGTGCTTTGTTTTCCCAATGAGAGCAGCTGCCGGGAAGAACGGCTCAGTTTTTTTGGGAAATGGGAACAACCACGGCAGGGGTGAGGGTGAGAGCTGGAAAACCAGGAATGTGAGAGAAAATCAGGGGAAAAATCCACAACCAAATGTCCCAACGTTGAGTCTGGAGCCGGGAATGTTCCAAGGTGTTGGAACAGTGAGAGCGGGGCTGGAATTCCCAGCTGGAATTCATAGGGAGAGTTTGGCTAAGCTTGGTTCAGCCAAGCTGAGCTTGTCTGGGGCCCAGAGCAGTCTGGGATATTTGGGAAGTGCCTATGGATATGGGATCGGAGCAGTTTGGGATATTTGGGAAGTGCCCATGGAATGGGATCAGAGCAATCTGGGATATTTGGGAAGTGCCCATGGATATTGGATCGGAACAGTCTGGGATATTTGGGAAGTGCCCATGGAATGGGATTGGAACAGTCTGGGATATTTGGGAAGTGCCCATGGATATGGGATTGGAGCAGTTTGGGATATTTGGGAAGTGCCCATGAATATGGAATCTGAGCAGTCTGGGACATTTGGGAAGTGTCCATGGAATGGGATCAGAGCCATCTGGGATATTTGGGAAGTGCCCATGGATATTGGATTGGAACAGTTTGGGATATTTGGGAAGTGCCCATAGAATGGGATTGGAACAGTCTGGGATATCTGGGAGGTGCCCATGGATATGGGATCAGCTCTGGATTCCCTTCCCACCGAAATCCTTCGAGGAATTTCGGGATCGGAGTACGCACAGACAGGGAGGATCCAAGCAGAGCAGCCCTGGTCTGATTCCTGTCCGGAATTCCGGCTCCCTGTGCCCAGAATCCCTCGGGACGGATTGGGATCATTTTGGCTCCCTCGGTGTCACCTTCTGTCACAGCGCCTGTCCCCAGCGAGGAAAATCCCGGGCAAGATTCCCAGGAAAAGCGCTGATTCCCACCTTTCTCCGGCTGTCTGTCGCTGGGCAGATTCCCAGATTTCCATGCCCGGGGGCTCCGGAGCTTTGCGCTCGTGATTCCGAAGGCTGGCAGGTCACGGAAGGGAACGGCCACCCCTGCGTGCCGGGGGACACGGAGGGGACACGGGAGGGACACAAGAGGGACACGGGAGGGACATGGGAGGGACACAGATCTGGTGCTCAGGACAAAGCCACCTCTGGGAGTGACACAGAAGGGACAAGGGAGTGACACGGGAGGAACACGGGAGGGACATGAGGCAGGTTCAGGACAAAGCCATCCCTGTAGTTCAAGGGGGACATGGAAGGGACATGAGAGGGACACAGGAGTGACACGGGAGGGGGGGTAGGACAGAGCCATCCCTGGAGTGCTGGGAGGACACGGGAGGGACATGGGAGTGACACGGGAGGGACATGGGAGTGACACAAGAGGGACATGGGAATGGCATGGGAGGGACATGGGAGTGACACGGGAGGGACATGGGAGTGACACAAGAGGGACATGGGAATGGCATGAGAGGGACATGGGAGTGACACGGGAGGGACATGGGAATGGCATGGGAGGGATGTGGACCCGGGGTTCAGGACAAAGCCACCCCTGGGAGGGACACTAAAGTGACATGGAAGGGACACAGGAAGGACACGAGAGCGACACGGGAGGGACATGGGAATGACACGGGAGTGACACAGACCTGGGGTTCAGGACAAAGCCACCCCTGGGAGGGACACCAAAGTGACACGGAAGGGGCGCAGGAGGGACACGGGAGCGACACGGGAGGGACACGGGGCCGTGTTCAGGACAAAGCCGCCCCTGCGGCGCCGGGGGTGGCCCCGAGTGGCCCCGAGTGACACCGAGTGACACCGAGTGACACCGAGTGACACGGAGTGACAGCGATTTGCGGGCGCGGCTCTGAGGAGCCCGCGGGGCTGCGGCGGGGCTGGGGCCGCACGCACAGAGCGGCCATCCCGGCCTTGTCCACGAATCCCAGCTATTCATCCCTGAATCCCAGATATTTATCCCTGGATCCCAGCTGTTTATTCCCGAATTCCAGCTTTTTATCCGGGAATTCCAGTTTTTTATCCCCCAGTTCCAGATTACACCCCCGAATTTCAGCTTTTTAAACCCCCAATTCCAGCTTTTCATACCCAAATTCCAGCTTTTTATCCACGAATCCCAATTTTTTATGCCTGAATTCCAGTTTTGAATCCCCCATCCCACCTTTTTATCCGAGAATTCCAGCTTTTTATCCCCCCAAATTCCAGCTTTTGATCCAGGAATTCCGGCTTTTTAATCCTGAATTCCAGCTTTTCAAACCCCCCAGTCCCAGTTTTTTATCCCCCAATCCCTTCATTTTATCCCTGAATCCCAGATTTTTATCCCCCAATTCCAGCTTTTTGTACCCAAATTCCAGCTCTTTATCCTCAAATTCCAACCTTTTATCTGGGAATTCCAGGGTTATATCCCCAAATTCCAATTTTTTATCCCTCAATCCCAGTTTTGTATCCAGGAATTCCAGCTTTTTATCCCTGAATCCCAGTTTTTTATCCCTCAATCCCGGTTTTTCATCCTCGAATTCAAGCTTTTCAAGGCCCCAGTCCTGGTTTTTCATGCCTGAATTCCAGATTTTTATCTGTGAATTCCAGCTTTTATCCCTAGATTCCAACTTTCTATCCCCCCAAATTCCAGCTTTTTAATCCTGAATTCCAGCTTTTCAACCCCCCAGTCCCTACTTTTTATCCCTGAATCCCAGGTTTTTATACCCCAAATTCCAGCTTGTTATCCTCAAATTCCAACCTTTTATCTGGGAATTCCAGGGTTATATCCCCAAATTCCAGCTTTTCATCCCCGAATCCCAGTTTTTTTATCCCCCAATCCCGTTTTTTTTAATCCTTGAATTCCAGTTTTTTATCCCCCCCCAATTCCAGCTTTTCATCCCTGAATTTCAGCTTTTCATCCAGGAATTCCAGCTTTTCATCCCCGAATCCCAGTTTTTTATCCCCAATCCCGGTTTTTATCCCCGAATCCCAGCTTTTCAAGCCCCCTAATCCCGGTTTTTCCATGCCGAATTCCCGTGTTTAACCCGTGCCGTGCCGTGCTGCCGTGCCAGACGCGCTGTCTCGCACCCGCCGGGCCGCGAGCAGAGCGGGGAGGGGGCGGCAGCTGCCGGCAATTAACGAGTTCATTAATTAATGCCGGTGGCTCCGCTCCCAGTCCCTGTCCCCGAGGGTGGCAGGGAGGGGACAGGAGGTGGCCCAGGGGATGGTGGCAGTGGCCAAGATCCCCCTGAAGGGCTCTGATCTCAATCCCTGTCCCCATGGATGGCAGGGAGGGGACAGGAGGTGGCCCAGGGGGTGGTGGCAGCTCCGAGGTGGCCCAGGGGATGGTGGCAGTGGCCAGATCCCCCTGAAGGGCTCTAATCCCAATCCCTGTCCCCAAGGGTGGCAGGGAGGGGACAGGAGGTGGCCCAGGGGTGGTGGCAGCTCCGAGGGACACTGGGTGGCATGCTGGGCTGGGGATGCTGTTGTGTCCTCGCAGGGAGGGTGGCACCGGGGTGACATTGTCACATCCATTGGGGTCACAGCGCTCAGGGGAGAGGTCACGGTGACCGGGACACGTTGGGGACACTGTCCCTGGCCCGGTCCCCAAGTCACGCTCTTGGGGGCCATGGAGGGGTCCCTGGGACACTGTCCCCACTCTGTCCCCTCCCCGTAGGCTGTCACCATCAAACGGGACAAATCTGGGGCAAGGGGAATGTTGGGGACACCGTTCCTGCTCTGTCCCCTCCCTCCAGGCTGTCACCGGTAACCAGGGCACAAATCTGGGATGTGACAATCTGTGGAGGACATTGTCCCCAGTTTGTCCCCTCCCTTCTGGCTGTCACCACCAACCAGGGGACAAATCTGGGACAAGGGGATGTGTTGGGGACACCATTCTTGTTCTGTCCCCTCTCTCCAGGCCCTCACCGTTAACCAGGGGACAAACTTGGGATGTGACAATCTGTTGGGGACACCGTTCCTGAACTGTCCCTTCCCTCCAGGCCCCCACCATCAAACAGGGGACAAGTTTGGGACATGGGGACATGCTGGGGACACTTTGTCTGGCTTGGTCACGCTCTTGGGGACACTCCTGGGGACACTTTTGGGGACCTCTTGGAGGCCACACAGGTGTCCCTGAGACATTGTCCCCAATTTGTCCCCTCCCTGTAGGTTGTCGCCACCAACCAGGGGACAAATTTGGGATGTGCCAATCTGTTGAGGACATTGTCCCCAATTTGTGCCCTCCCTGCCAGCTGTCACCACTAACCAGGGGACACGAGGGACAGGGAGGAATTCCGGAATTCCCAATGTTGGAAATGCAAAACGGAGCCCGAGGATCCACGGGGCTGAGAGACGAAAGGGGTTGGAAATAAAAATAAAATAAAATAAAATAAAAATAAAAATAAAAATAAAATAAAA
>NW_005054596.1:147799-149843 GCF_000277835.1 Geospiza fortis | reverse complement strand
CGAAGGGGGCTGCAGAGCGAGGCAGGGTGCAGCGGGAGCAGCTCGTGCATTATGCAGGAGCCGGGGGAGGCAATTAACGGGGAGCGCTTCGATCTCCGCTCCCAGCACCGGCCTGGGGCTGCTTTCCATGGAAAAGTGGGAAAAGCCGCTCCTTTTCCATGGAAAAGCGAGGTCAGGGCCTTCCTTTCCGTGGAAAAAATGGGAAAGCGGCTCCTTTTCCATAGAAAAGTGGAAAATCCAGGTGCTTTTCCATGGAAAATGGGAAAGCAGCTCCTGTTCCATGGAAAAATGGGGAAAGAAGCTTCTTTTCCATGGAAAAACAAGAAAAGCAGCTCAATTTCCATGGAGAAGCAGGAAATCCAGCTCCTTTTCAGTGGAAAATGGGAAAGCAGCTCCTTTTCCTTTGAAAATGGGAAAGCAGCTCCTGTTCCATGGAAAAATGGGGAAAGAAGTTTCTTTCCATGGAAAAATGGAGAAAGCAGCTCCTTCTCCATGCAAAAGCGAGGTCAGGGCCTTCTTTTCCATGGAAAAACAGGAAAAGCAGCTCCATTTCCATGGAAAAGTGGGAAAAGCAGCTCCTTTTCCATGCAAAAATGAGAAGAGATGCTCCCTTTCCATGGAAAACCAGGGCAAAACAGCTCCTTTTCCATTGGAAAATGGGGAAAGCAACTCCTTTTCCATGGAAAAGCAAGAAAAGCAGGAAAAGCAGGAAAAGCAGCACGTTTTCCATGGAAAAATGGGAAAAGTAGTTCCCTTTCCATAGAAAGAGGAAAACAGCTCCTATTCCATGGAAAAATGGGAAAAGCAGTTCCTTTTCCGTGGAGAAACGAGGTCAGGATCTTCTTTTCCATAGAAAAGTTGGGAAAGCAGCTCCAGGGTCAACAGCTGCCCTCAGGATTGCGTTTTCCAGGACATCTCCCGAGCCAGGATTTTCCTTTTCCAAGAGACACGGGGTCGGGAAAAGGTGGGAATGTCATGGATGGATGATGGATGGATGGATGGATGGATGGATGGATGGATGGATGGATGGATGGATGGATGGATGGATGGGCGTGGGATACCCGGAGCAGTTCCAGCTGCTGCATTTTGGCCGCACTCCATGCCCTCGGTGTCCCTCATGCCCAGGCCGTGCTCCAGCTCTGGCACCATTCCTGTGCCCTGCCCCGACCCTGCCGGGTCTCTCCGGCCATTCCAGGGTCGATATCCCAAGCCATGGGATTGTTGCCACTCCATCACCGCGTTGCCATGGCAACTGAGTGTTTTTTCGGGTTGAGGACAGGAGAGGGGCCTGTCCATCACCATAGCAAGGGAGTCAGGAGCTCTGGGAGCGCGCTTCGGGGAAAAAACAGGATTTTCTGGAAGTGGCAGCCCCAGATCCCCCCAAAACGTTCCCATCCCAAAAGGATGTGATCCCAGCCTCCCAGGGAATTCCAGGGATTCAGGGAGGGAAAGGGAGCCTGGAAAAGCAGCGGGAGATCCCTGAGAGTTCGGGACATGGATTGGGATCTTTGTTTTGGGATGTTCCAGGGTCCTGGAAGTGCCTCAGCCCCGCTCCTCACCCTGGATATCCCAAACCTCCCCCATTCCTGCCCCCAGGTGTTCCTGGACATTCCCAAATCCCTCATCCCTGCTTCCAGGGGCACCTGTGTCCCACAGGTCCCCCATTCCCACCTTCCAGGGGGTTTCTGGATATTCCCAAATCCCCCATTCCCAAACCCCCCATTCCCGTTTCCAGGGGTTTCAGGACATTCCCAAATCCCCCATTCCCAATCCCCCATTCCCATTTCCATGTGTTCCTGGACTCTCCCAAATTCCCCATTCCCAAATCCCCCATTCCCGTTTCCAGGGGGTTTGGAGCCCCTCCCTCCCCCTCTGCCAAGGACTCAGGGATGACCTTGGAGCGGGACCGCGGCCCCAATTAAGGTAATTAGCGCAATTAGAGGCTCGGGGCCCTCCCCGCGCTCCTTTCAGCGCCCACAAAGCTCCTCAAGGCCGCGGCACCGCGCAGCTGCTCCGGGGGCGGGGCTGCCCCGTCCCTGTCCCC
>NW_005054596.1:141178-147789 GCF_000277835.1 Geospiza fortis | reverse complement strand
GTCCCCTGTCCCCAACTGCCCTGTCACCATGGCTGCTGTGTCCCCCCATGGCTGCCCTGTCCCCTGTCACCATGGCTGCCCTGTCTCTTATCCCCAGCTGTGGTGTCCCCTGTCCCCACCTGCCATGTCCCCTGTCCTGCCATGGCTCTTTTGTCCCCTTGTTCTCATCTGCAGTGTCCCCCCATGGCTGCCCTGTCCCCTGTCCCCATGGCTGCCATGTCCCCTTGTCCCCGAGCCGCACGGGAATAGAATAGAATAAAATACGGAATATAAACTAGAAAACAGAAAACATAATAGACTAAAGTAAAATATAAAATATAAAACATTAAAAATCAAGTAAAAATAAAAGAAAGTAAAATGTAAAATGTAAAATATGAAATATAAAATATAAAATATAAAATATAAAATATAAAATGTAAAACGTAAAATGTAAAACGTAAAATGTAAAATGTAAAATATAAAATACAATAGAATCCAACAAAATGAAATGAAATTAAAGGAAAATTAAAATAAAATAAAATATAAAATAAAACACAACTCATTGCTCCCCAATGCCTCCCGAGCTGTGCCCCCTCCTCAGCCTCCCGCTGGGATGAGGATGGAGCAGTGCAGGGCTGGAATATCGGGAGCGCTGGGAAAAGTGGGATAAGGGCCCAGGAAATGGATCTGCCTGCAGGGATAATAGATCAGGATGGGATAAACCCTTATCTTTTATCTCTTATCAGCCCTTATCAGGCCTTATCACGTTTTATAATCCCTTACCATCAGCTATCATCTCTTATAATCCCTTATCACCCCTTATCAACCCTTATCATCCTTTATCACCACTTATCACCCCTTATCATTACTTATCTTCCCTTATCATGCCTTATAACTTCTTATCATTTCTTATCATCCCTTAGCATCCCTTATCACCCATTATAAAATCTTACCATCCCTATTAATGCCTTATCATTCCTTATCACCCCTTTTTGTCCCTTATCGTTCCTTATCATTCCTTATCATCCCGTAATGATAATGATGGAGAATCCATCCTGGAACATCAATGGAATGGGATGGAGAATCCATCCTGGAACATCAATGGAACGAGATGGAGAATCCATCCTGGAACATCAATGGGAATGGGATGGAGAATCCATCCTGGAACATCCCATCAGAATGGGATGGAGAATCCATCGTGGAACATCCCCCATGGGAATGGGATGGAGAATCCATCCTGGAACATCCCCATGGGAATGGGATGGAGAATCCATCCTGGAACATTAATGGAACGGGATGGAGAATCCATCCTGGAACATCCCCATGGGAATGGGATGGAGAATCCATCCCACAGAATCCCAGGGAAAAAACTCAGAATCTTCCCATTCCTCAGATCATAAATCCAGAGCATCTCCATTCCTTGGACACTAAACCAGAGCATTCCCTTTTCTTGGATCCAAATCCAGAGGTTTCCCATTCCATGAACCCTAAATCCACAATGTTAACATTCTGTGGATCCTAAATCCTAAGAGTTCCCATTCCGCAGACCCTAAATCCAGAACATTCATTGAACCTAAATCCAGAGTGTTCCTATTCCTTGGATCCAAAATCCAGAGATTCCTTGCAGCCTAAATCCAGAACATACATTGACCCTAAATCCAGAGCGTTCCCATTCCTTGTACCCTAAATGCAGAGTTTCCTTGTACCCTATATCCAGAGCGTTCATATTCCTTGTACCCTAAATCCAGAGATTCCTTGTATCCTATATCCAGAGCGTTCCAATTCCTTGTACCCTAAATCCAGAGCATTCCCATTCCTTGGAGCCTAAATCCAGAGCATTCCCATTCCTTGGAGCCTAAATCCTGAGACTTCCCAGTCCTCGGACCCTAAATCCAGAACATTCCTTGTACCCTAAATCCAGAGCATTCCCATTCCTTGGACCCTAAATCCAGAGATTCCTTGACCCCAAATCCAGCGCGTTCCCATTCCAGGCCTGTGTCCCCATGGATGTCCCCACCCTATTGGTGACAGGACTTGGGGCACCCCCAGTGGTTTTGGGGTTCCCAGGACGACCCCAAGCAGACAACAGAGACCCCGAAACATCCCACCGGCCCCATTAATCTGTGGGGGAGCCATTTAATGAACCGAGCTAATTAACGAGGGATTAATTGATCCAGGTGGCCGGGACAGCGCAGATAAAGGGTCCCCAAACACCCCATAATTAATGAGCCCCAAACTCCCCATAATTAATTAATGAGCCCCAAGCACCCCATAATTAACCCTGCCGATCCTAATGAGGCCCTCGTTAACATTCCAAGCCCTGGGCCTTTCCCTGTCCCCTCATCAATTCCGGGCTAATTAACCCCCAGAGCCTGGAACGGGATTTGGGATCAAGGAGATTGAAAATCTGGGAACAAATCCTGATTCCCCTGCAGCAGGGGCCGCCCCATTCCCAAAAGTGCACCGTGAAATCCCTGCTTTGACCCCAAAGAAAAACCCTGGAAGGGCCGGGGAGGAGCTGGGGGGGTTTGGGATTTGGGCTTTGGGGTTTGGAGTTTGGGATCTGAGATTTGGGGTTTGGGATCTGGGGTTTAGAGTTTTGTGTTTGGAGTTTTGTGTTTGGAGTTTTGTGTTTGGGGTTTGGGATTTGGAATTTGGGATTTTGTGCTTGGGATTTGGGGTTTGGGATTTTGTGTTTGGGATTTGGAGTTTGGGATTTCGTGTTTGAGGTTTGGGATTTTGTGTTTGGGATTTGGGGCAGGTGGGGACAGGAATGGCCAGGATTGGGATGTGGGATTCCTGGCCATCCCTGGCACCTCGTTCAGGGAATAAACTGGAATTTTGGGGGTTTTTCCCTTCCTGGGGGTGTTATTCCTGGCGATTATTTGGGACTTTGCAGTCCCCAGGAAGAGGGGACCAGGAGAGACGATGATCCCACAACAACCCACAGCAATCCCCCAAAAAACCCCACAGCCACATCCTGCAGCTTTTCCTGGAACTGGGACAAACCCCGCGGAATTAGGGCCGGGATTTGGTTACAAAAGCGGCTCCTTACAAAACAAACCCATCCCTGATCCCCAATCCCTGATCCCAACAAAAACGAGGCCATTTGGGGCGTTTTGACCCACGGGGGCTCCAGCTGCTCCCAGATGTTCCCCCCAGGTGCAAAACCCCATTCCCGCCCTCCCCATCCCATAAACCCCGCCGGGACCCCGCAGGATCCCAAGACAAATCCTTTTCCCTGCTAATAAGCCGCGCCTAGCTAGGCTGGGGGAAGGGAAGGCCGAGCGCAGCATAAAGAGAGGGCGGTTTTCCCTCCCGTCAGCTCTTTAGGGTTTTTTTTTTGTCCCCGTTTCCATGAAAAGCTCCCACTCCCGCCTGTCACATCAATCGCGGCCCCGCGCTAATTGCAGGGGGGTGGCGATGTCACCGCGCCGGGGGACACGCGCCACAGCCGGGGCGGGCGCGGAGCAGCGGGAAGCAATGGGAGTTTGAATGGGAATTTTGGGGGGTTTGGCCTTCCCTGGGGGTGTCCGGGATGCGATGGGATGGAGCGGTGGGGATAAACGGGAATTTAAACGGGAATTTTGGGGTTTTCCCTTCCCTGGGGATAACTGGGATGTGCTGGCCATGGGTTTTGCTTGAGGGATAAAACAGGAATTTTTGGGGTTTTCCCATCCTGGGGGTGTCCGGGATGTGCTGGGATGGAGCACTGGGCATAAACGGGAATTTAAACGGGAATTTTGGGGTTCTCCTTTCCTGGGATGTGCTGGCTGTGGGTCCTTGGGATGTGCAGGGGTTTTGTCCCAGTTTGGGGCTGGGGAGGGGAAGGAGCTGCCAGAATTGGATCCAGCCCCCATTCCCTGCCCTAAATCCTGAATCCATCCCCCATGCCCTGCCCTAAATCCATCCCCATTCCCTGTGCCAGTCCCAGATCCATCCCCGATTCCCTGCCTAAATCCCAAATCCATCCCCATTCCATGCCCCAAATCCATCCCCCCTTCCTTGCCCCAAATCCTGAATCCATCCCCATTCCTTGCCCCAAATCCCAAATCCATCCTCCATGCCCTTCCCCAAATCCTGAATCCATCCCCTATTCCCTGCCCCTTCACAATTCTACTCTCTGCCCCAAATCCCAGATCCATCCCTCATTCCCTGTCACACCCCAATCTTCTCCTGGCCCCAAATCCCGGATCCATCCCCCATTCCCTGCCCCAAATCCCTGATCAATAAGCCATTCCCTGCCCCAAATCCCAAACCCATCCCCATTCCCTGCCCCAAATCCCAAATGCATCTTCCATTCCCTGCCCCAAATCCCTGATCAATAAGCCATTCCCTGCCCCAAATCCCTGATCCATCCCCCATTCCCTGCCCCAAATCCCAAATCCATCCCCATTCCCTGCCCAAATTCTGAATCCATCCCCCATTCCCTGCCCCAAATTCTAGATCCATCCCCGATTCCCTGCCCAAATCCCAAATCCATCCCCCATTCCCTGCCCCAAATCCTGGCTCCATCCCCCATTCCCTAAATCCTGAATCCATCCCCCCTTTCATGCCCCAAATCCTGGCTCCATCCCCCATTCCCTGCCCCGAATCCCAAATCCATCCCCTATTCCCTGTCCCTTCACAATTCTATTCCCTGCCCCAAATCCTACATCCATCCCTCACTCCCTGCCACATCCCAATCTTCTCCTGGCCCCAAATCCCGAATCCATCCCCATTCCCTGCCCCAAATCCCGAATCCATCCCCATTCCCTGCCCAAATCCCTGATCCATCCCCCATCCCCTGCCCCAAATCCCTGCCCCAATCCTGGTTCCTGCCGTCCCTCCCTGCCCCTCAGGCTGTGGGACAAAGCCACCAAGGGGTTTCAGGGACATTCCCGCTGCCACCCCAGCCCTGCCCGCGCAGCTCCGAGCGCTCCCAATCCCGATCCCGATCCCGATTTTAATTTGATTTTTCCCAGATTTTAGCAGGGCCGAGGGAGCCTCGCGTGACCCCTGATCCCGGGCTTTGGGAACAAGGCCGGCCTTGTGCTGGGCCAGGATTTTGGGATTTGGAGATTTTGAGATTTCAGGACAGGCTGTTCCCCCTCCCGCTCATTAAGCAGCTGGGTGTTAATTAACCCCAGGGAGGAGCGGCTGGGCGCGCTCTTCCATTCGGGATTTCTCCGTCCCAGAGAGCTCCATGCGCTGCTGAGGCCTGCCAAAGTCACCCTGCTCCCATAAAACCCACCTGGTGGGAATGGGGTCCCCCAAACCAACCTGGAGGGAACGGGGTCCACTTGGCAGGAAGAGGGCTTCGTGTGACCCCATTGTAAGGCTGGGTGTGACCCTACAGGGCCTGGGTGTGACCCTACACAGACTGGGTGTGACCCAATTGTAGGGCTGGGTGTGACCCCACTGCAGGGCTGTACACCCCACCCTACAGGGTCTGGGAGGTGACCCTACAGAAGGGCCGGGTGTGACCCTACAGGGGCTGGGTGTGACCCCATTGTGGGGCTGTACACCCCACCCTACAGGGGCTGGGTGTGACCCCATTGTGGGGCTGTACACCCCACCCTGCAGGGACTGGGGTGTGACCCTACAGAAGGGCTGGGTGTGACCCTACAGGGCCTGGGTGTGACCCCCCTGAGGGGCTGGGGGTGACCACACTGCAGGGCTGTACACCCCACCCTACAGGGGCTGGGTGTGACCCCATTGTGGGGCTGTACACCCCACCCTGCAGGGACTGGGGTGTGACCCTACAGAAGGGCTGGGTGTGACCCTACAGGGCCTGGGTGTGACCCCCCTGAGGGGCTGGGGGTGACCACACTGCAGGGCTGTACACCCCACCCTACAGGGGCTGGGTGTGACCCCATTGTGGGGCTGTACACCCCACCCTGCAGGGACTGGGGTGTGACCCTACAGAAGGGCTGGGTGTGACCCTACAGGGCCTGGGTGTGACCCCCCTGAGGGGCTGGGGGTGACCACACTGCAGGGCTGTACACCCCACCCTACAGGGGCTGGGTGTGACCCCATTGTGGGGCTGTACACCCCACCCTGCAGGGACTGGGGTGTGACCCTACAGAAGGGCTGGGTGTGACCCTACAGGGCCTGGGTGTGACCCCCCTGAGGGGCTGGGGGTGACCACACTGCAGGGCTGTACACCCCACCCTACAGGGGCTGGGTGTGACCCTACAGGGGCTGGGTGTGACCCCATTATGGGGCTGTACACCCCACCCTGCAGGGGCTGGGTGTGACCCCACAAGCGGGAGGCGATCCCTCGGGATTTAGGGATCTGGACCCGCCTCCCGCCGGCTGTGACCCTGCAGGGAACATTTTAGGGGCGCTGAGCATCGCCCCCATCCCGAACCCGCGCTTTGAGCCTTCCTCCCGCCTCCTCCTCCTCCCGCGGCCCGGGAGCTGCCGGAGGGAGGGAGAGAGGGAGGGAGGGAAGGAAAGGAGGAGGAGGGAAGGAGCAGCGACCTTCTCCTCCCCGCTCCCCAAGTGCCTCCGTGGCACCTTCAAACTCGCCGTTGCCGCGGCAACCGGAGCTCCGGGCCTCGCTTTTGTTCCCAAAACCGCGGAGGAGGGAGCGGGGCAGGGCCGGAGCAGCGGGGGCTCCGCTGGGGGCCATCCTTCCCCGGCGGGGG
>NW_005054596.1:131432-132910 GCF_000277835.1 Geospiza fortis | reverse complement strand
CCCTATTCCCGCCCCAAATCCCAAATCCATCCCCCATTCCCTGCCCCAAATCCTGGCTCCATCCCCCATTCCCTAAATCCTGAATCCATCCCCCCTTTCATGCCCCAAATCCTGGCTCCATCCCCCATTCCCTGCCCCGAATCCCAAATCCATCCCCTATTCCCTGTCCCTTCACAATTCTATTCCCTGCCCCAAATCCTACATCCATCCCTCACTCCCTGCCACATCCCAATCTTCTCCTGGCCCCAAATCCCGAATCCATCCCCATTCCCTGCCCCAAATCCCGAATCCATCCCCATTCCCTGCCCAAATCCCTGATCCATCCCCCATCCCCTGCCCCAAATCCCTGCCCCAATCCTGGTTCCTGCCGTCCCTCCCTGCCCCTCAGGCTGTGGGACAAAGCCACCAAGGGGTTTCAGGGACATTCCCGCTGCCACCCCAGCCCTGCCCGCGCAGCTCCGAGCGCTCCCAATCCCGATCCCGATCCCGATTTTAATTTGATTTTTCCCAGATTTTAGCAGGGCCGAGGGAGCCTCGCGTGACCCCTGATCCCGGGCTTTGGGAACAAGGCCGGCCTTGTGCTGGGCCAGGATTTTGGGATTTGGAGATTTTGAGATTTCAGGACAGGCTGTTCCCCCTCCCGCTCATTAAGCAGCTGGGTGTTAATTAACCCCAGGGAGGAGCGGCTGCCCAGGCTCTTCCATTCGGGATTTCTCCGTCCCAGAGAGCTCCATGCGCTGCTGAGGCCTGCCAAAGTCACCCTGCTCCCATAAAACCCACCTGGTGGGAATGGGGTCCCCCAAACCAACCTGGAGGGAACGGGGTCCACTTGGCAGGAAGAGGGCTTCGTGTGACCCCATTGTAAGGCTGGGTGTGACCCTACAGGGCCTGGGTGTGACCCTACACAGACTGGGTGTGACCCAATTGTAGGGCTGGGTGTGACCCCACTGCAGGGCTGTACACCCCACCCTACAGGGTCTGGGAGGTGACCCTACAGAAGGGCCGGGTGTGACCCTACAGGGGCTGGGTGTGACCCCATTGTGGGGCTGTACACCCCACCCTGCAGGGACTGGGGTGTGACCCTACAGAAGGGCTGGGTGTGACCCTACAGGGCCTGGGTGTGACCCCCCTGAGGGGCTGGGGGTGACCACACTGCAGGGCTGTACACCCCACCCTACAGGGGCTGGGTGTGACCCCATTGTGGGGCTGTACACCCCACCCTGCAGGGACTGGGGTGTGACCCTACAGAAGGGCTGGGTGTGACCCTACAGGGCCTGGGTGTGACCCCCCTGAGGGGCTGGGGGTGACCACACTGCAGGGCTGTACACCCCACCCTACAGGGGCTGGGTGTGACCCTACAGGGGCTGGGTGTGACCCCATTATGGGGCTGTACACCCCACCCTGCAGGGGCTGGGTGTGACCCCACAAGCGGGAGGCGATCCCTCGGGATTTAGGGATCTGGACCCGGCTCCCGCCGG
>NW_005054596.1:129674-130812 GCF_000277835.1 Geospiza fortis | reverse complement strand
GGGTAGCCGAGTTCGGGCTGGGGCCGCTCCATCCCCGGGAAGGGCAGCCCGGGAAGGGCAGAACTCCATCCCCGGGAAGGGCAGAACTCCATTCCCGGGAAGGGCAGAGCTCGGGGAGCAGAGCTCGGGCTGGGGCTGCTCCATCCCTGGGAAGGGCAGAGCTCCATCCCCGGGAAGGGCAGAGCTTGGGGGTCAGAGCTCCATCCCCGGGAAGGGCAGAGCTCGGTGGGGGCAGATCTCCATCCCTGGGAAGGGCAGAGCTCAGGGGGGGCAGAGCTCCATCCCCGGAAAGGGCAGAGCTCCATCCCCGGCGGGAGCAGAGCTCGGGCCGGGGTCAGAGCTCGGGCCGGCCCCGGAGCACGGATCCAGCTGGTGGAGCACAGGTTGCTCCGTGCGCTGAATTTTGATGGCGCTCCGGAGCAGAATTCCCTGGATCAACAGGGCCCCGGGAGGCCATAAATAAAATATCGTGGAAAAGAGGCCGGCAGGATTCTGGGTGGGCCGTGAGGCGCTGGATTGTCACCAAAATCGGCGCGGTTTTCCAGGAATTCTGGGTTGTTCCTGCACGGGAGGGACCCCCGGGTTTGGGTCGGCACCAGCACGGATTTGGGATTTGAGGTTTCGGGAAGGAAAGCCCTGCCGGCTCCCCAGCCCCCGCCGTTTCCCGGGGATATTTCCCTAATTTAAACCTTTCTAGGGGGGTTTGGAGGGATGAACACAAACACAGCCGCCGGGAATTTGTGGGATTGGCAGATCCCGCATCCCTGGCACTGCCGGGAGCCCGAGGAATGATTAATCCCGGCCATCTGGCCTGGCCGCCAGCCTCCTCCTCCTGCTCCTGCTTTTCCTCCTCCTCCGCATCCCTGAGGGCTCTCCCCCGCACGCCCTGCCTCAGTTTCCCCACCTGTAGGCCGCGCTTTGTTCCCGGCGGGATGAATTCCTCCTTCCTGGGGTGGAGGGGGGGAAATGTTGGGAAAGGCCGAGAGGAGGAGGAGGAGGAGGAGGAGGGAGAGGGGGAGGGGGAGAGGGAAGCGCGGCTGCTCCGCTTCCAGAGGTTAATGGCTTTCCCTGGGCTCGGCATAATGGGATTCCAGGATCCCGCGCGTCCTCTCGCCTGTCGCTTCCCATCAGGTCCGCG
>NW_005054596.1:127588-128947 GCF_000277835.1 Geospiza fortis | reverse complement strand
GCCGTGTCCCCGAGCGTGGCTTTCTGTCCCCTGCTGCGGCTGGAGCGGGGCCGTCTCCAGGGCTGCGTGCGCGGGGATGAGGCAGAGAAAAAATCGCAGGAATTCGGGGGATTCGGGGAGGTTGCCCCTCCAAAACTGGACTTCCCGAGGGCTGGGAAAGGACGGGAGCAGCCAGAGCATTTTCCCAAGGATTCCCGGTGCCCAAAGCCGGCTGTGTCCCTGCCAAAAATCCCTCGGGAAGAAATGAAGCGCTGGCAAATTCCCGTCGCTGAGCCCACGCTGCCCATGCTGGGGCATGGAGCGTCCCACCCCTCATTCCCAAGGCTGGACAAAGCACGGCCATGGATCTCTGTGACCCCATCCCAAAGCCAGAGCAAAGGGAGGCCCCGCTGCTTTTCTGGCCTCCCCGGGAAGCGGGAATTGCTGCTGTGGAAAGGGATCTCATTCCCGGAGGAGCAGCGTCAGGAAGGAGCTGCTGTCGATAAATCCCCGGCGCTGGGATGGCAGTGGCAGGGCTGACCTTTGGGAAGCTCTCCCGAGGTCAGGCCCTGCTGGGGACAGGCCGATGGCACTCCCGAGGAGCCGATGTCATTCCTGACAAGCCGATGTCATTCCCGATGATGGATTGTGGATCTGGGGGTGGACGCAATTCCCGCTGTTCTGTATGAGCTGGAATTCCAGTTTGGGAAGGGGTTTGAGGGTGGCAGATGGACAACGAGTGCCTTCCTGAGATCTGTGTCCCTCACAGATCCCAAATTCCCTCGCAAATCCCAAATTCCCTGTTTTATTCTGAGAAATGGATGGATGGATGGATGGATCCATGGATCCATGGATGATGGAGGGATCCATGGATCCATGGATGGAAGGATGGATGGATGGATGGATGATGGAGGATGGATGGATGGATGGATGGATCCATGGATCCATGGATGATGGAGGGATCCATGGATCCATGGATGGAAGGATGGATGGATGGATGGATGATGGAGGATGGATGGATGGATGGATGGATCCAATGGATGATGGAGGATGGATGGATGGATGGATGGATGGATGGATGGATGGATGGATGGATGGATGGATCCATGGATCCATGGATGATGGATGGATCCATGGATCCATGGATGGATGGATCAGGGTTTCTGGGATGCAGACCGCCCTCCAGGCCTGGATGACCATCCTGGCACAGAATTCCCAAACATTCCCACCGGAACCTGTGATCACCACTCCAACCCCAGGCCTGCCCCTCTGGCTGACGCTGGGACAATCCCAAACCCACTGAGAACTCCATGGAAAAACCCATCCCACCCTTCCTCTGCCTCCCATGGGCACTGGGATCCCAACTGGGACCATCCCAGG
>NW_005054596.1:126822-127560 GCF_000277835.1 Geospiza fortis | reverse complement strand
CACAGCTGGGAGCAGCAGGGACAAGGACAAGGACAAGGCCGGGACTCTTTGGAGCTGCCACCCCTCCCCAGCCCGGTCAGCGGGGTCGGGTCTCGCTTTCATCCCTTGGAAATGTTGTCCCGAGGCTCTGCAAAAGGCAGCACCACAAATCCGCGGCTTTTCCGGGAATTTCAGCACGCGCTGGTATTCCCAGGAAACCGCGGCGGGAGCCGGGAGCGGGGGAAAGGCCAGGCTGCTTAACCCCGGTGACAAATGTCCATCTGTCCCCGTCCCCGGGGGACGGCCTCGCTGCTCCGGGGAATCACGGCCTGGCGAAGGGCGGGATGTGCCGCCAGCCCCGATCGATCTCATTTCCACATCCCCAAATCCCCTCCCGCCGGCAGAATTTGGGGACGGGGCGGCTCTGGAATGAGGAGGGGAAAAGGGGGATTCGCGCGATGAATTATTCACGGCGCAGGGATTAATCCCGGCGCTTCCAGCTGGCGCTAAATTATCGCTCCTGGTCATGCGGGAAAACGCCTTTGGAATTCATTTCCCTGATTATTGTTTGGATCTGAGAGCTGCCAGGGGCTGGGTTTTTTTAGGATTTTTTTTTTCTCTCTCTCTTCTTCCTCAACCTCTCCAATTCCCCGCTCCGGCTTCCCGTAAGGGATGGAAGAGCTGGGAGTGGAGACGAAAACCAGGGAAGCAGATCTGGATAATTTATCCGGAGCGATGGAAATGAGGGAGGCAATTCCT
>NW_005054596.1:124528-126791 GCF_000277835.1 Geospiza fortis | reverse complement strand
TCCCCATGCTCTGCCTGGGGCTCGGGATTGTCAAAGAAAAGTCACAATTTTCCAAGAGAAATCAGGATTTTCCAAGGAAAGTCGTGATTTTCCAAGGAACATCACAATTTTCCAGGGAAAATCAGGATTATCGAAGGAAGATCAGGATTTTCCCTGGATCTGGGGATCCCACATCCCTGTCCATTCTTGGATCTGATGAATCCCACAATCCCAGAATTAAGAATCCTACAATCCCTGCATCTGAGGAATCACACAATCCCTGGATCCAAGGAATCCTGCAATCCCTGAATTTGGGAATCCCACAATCCCTGTTCATCCCTGAATTGAGGAACCCCAGAATCCCTGGATTTGAGGATCCCACAATCCTTGGATTTGAAGAACCCCAGAATCTCTGCCCATCCCTGGATTTGAGGATCCCACAATCCCCGATTTATGAACCCCACAACCCCTGTGGGGTTTGTGAAAATCCCAGATCCCCCGCACCAGGACGAGCAAATCCCAGGAACGTTATCCCAGGCGCACCCCTTGGAAAAGGCACCGAGACCCCGAATTTTTCCCTTTTCCATCCTTTTCCCCCCTTTTCCCTCATCCCCCGCGCTCTCCCTCCGGAGAACAAAAGCCTTTGACATCTGCGGGAGACAAAGAAATCAAAGACTTGAGCAAAACGCTGCTGTTCGAGCGAATTAACGTCGGGAAACTCCACCTTTCCCAGGTTTTTTTTTCCAGGTTTTTATTCCCAGAGGAAACAGCTCAATCCCTCCTCCCTCTCGCGGCTCCTCTTTTCCCTTTATTTTTCTTTTTTTCACCCCAAATCCGGCGTTTCACCCCCTCAAAAAAAAGCTGAGATAAATCCCAGGGGATGAATCCCGGGAATGTCGAGCATGGAAAGGATAAATCCGGGAAATGCCGAGCCTGGAAAACACAAATCCCGAGGGGTTTGTTTCCATCCCAGATTTAATCACCAGCCGCGTTTTAGGCTCGGTTTAACCCGCCCCGACCTCGCTCAGCGCCCTTAATTTGGCACCTGCGACCTTTGGGGTGTCACCGACCTGGCAGTGTCACCCGAACGGGGGTTTGGGGACATCCAGAGCCTGGAAAAGGGGGGGAAATCAGGGAAAAGCTGCTGATGGCGCTTAAACAGGTTTAATTTATGGGATCGCTGCGCTGAAAGCCCCGCCGGAGCCGCGGCTGGCGCCGATTGTCGCTGATTGTCACCGCGCCAGGCTGGAGCTGTCACCGAGCCAGCCCGGCCATCGAACCCGCCCCGGGCCGGCCAAAAACACCGGGATCGCCTTTGGTGCCCGTGGCTTCAGCCTGGCGTGAGCACCGAAACTGGGGCTTTTATCCCCAAATCGCGGGGGAGGCACCGGGGAAAGGTTTGGGTTAGAAATCCCAGAATTGGGGCTTTTATCCCCAAATCATGGTGGGGAAAGGTTGGGTTTGGAGAGTCCCAGAATTGGAGCTTTGTCCCTCAAAACAGGGGGGACATACTTGCGAAGGGTTTGGTTGGAGGAATCTCAGAATTGGGGTTTTTATCCCCAGGAAAGATTTGGTTTTGGGAATCCCAGACCTGGGGTTTTGTTCGCAGGAAAGATTTGGTTTTGGGAATGCCAGAACTGGGGCTTAGTCCCCAGGAAAGGTTTGGTTTTGGGAACGTCAGAATTGGGGTTTTGTCCCCAGGACAGATTTGGCTTGGGGATTCCAGAATCGGGGTTTTGCCTCCAAGAAATGTTTGGTTTTGGGAATGTCAGAATTGGGGTTTTGTCCCCAGGACAGGTTTGGTTTGGGGACCCCAGAACTGGGATTTTTGTCCCCAGGACAGGTTTGGTTTTGGGATCCTAGAATTGAGATTTTGTTCCCAGGACAGGTTTGGTTTGGGCACCCCAGAACTGGGATTTTTGTCCCCAGGACGGGTTTGGTTTTGGGATCCTAGAATTGAGATTTTGTCCCCAAGACAGGTTTGGTCTGGGGACCCCAGAATTGGGGTTTTGTCCCCAGGACAGGTTTGGTTTGACGATCCCAGAATTGGGATTTTTGTCCCCAGGACAGGTTTGGTTTGAGGACCCCAGAATCCCGCCCTGGTTTGGGTTGGAAGGGACCCCCAAGCCCAGCCAGGCACAGCCACACCTCCCCTGTCCATCTGTCCATCCTCGGCCATCCCAGGGACCATCCCCGTTTCTCCGGGAGTTTCCCCCGCCCGGAACAATCCCTCCGTGCCGCCATTTCCACCCCGCCCAGTTTGATTGACAGCTGTCAATCAAGC
>NW_005054596.1:120414-123583 GCF_000277835.1 Geospiza fortis | reverse complement strand
GCCGGGCCGGAGAGGGAAATGAGGGCCCGGGAAATCGAGTTAGCGCTGCCGGCAGCGTCTGGCACGGCTCTGGCACGGCCGCGGGGGCACCGCGGGGGGAACAGGGCTGCGGCACCCGGGAGAGACCCCTGGGGATGGGGAGCTGCTCCTCCTCCTCTTCCTCCTTCTCCTCCTCACCTCGGACCCACAAAACCCCTGAACCCCAAAGCCCCAAACCCACAGCTCCTCCCTGTCACTCTGGCAGTGTTTTGGGGACCTGGAATTTGGGGTCCCTCACTCTTGACCCCAAAAATCTTCCTGGTGCTGACCCCCAGCTCCTCCCTGCCACTCCCAGCAGCATTTTGGGGACCTGGATTTTGGGGGGAAGAGCACATCAAGCTCAGCCCCATCTGAACCCAGAACCCCCAAATCCTTCCTTGTGCCAACTCCCAGCTCCTCTTTGTCATTCCTGGGGCATTTTGGGAACCTGGATTTTGGGGTGCCTCATTCTGGACCCCAGAACCTTCCTTGTGCTGACCCCCAGCTACTCCTTGTCACTTGAACGGTGTTTTAGGAGCTGGATTTGCGGGGAAAGGCACATCAAGCTCAGCCCCATCCGAACCTCAAATCCCCAGCTCCTCCCCATCACTCCCAAGTGAGGCATTTTGGGGACCTGGATTTGGTGTCCCTCATTCTGGACCCCAAAACCTTCCTTGTGCCGACCCCCAGCTCCTCCCTGCCACTCCCAGCAGCATTTTAGAGACCTGGATTTTGGGGTCCCCCACCCTGGACTCCAAAACCTTCCTGCTGCCCACCTGCAGCTCCTCCTTGTCATTCCAGTGGCTTTTTTTTTTTTTAATTTATTTATTTTTTAGTGTTTCCTTCATCCACAATCCAGTCCCCAAAATGCCACCAGAGCGACAGGGAGGAGCACGATCCCAGGAAATCCTTTCCATGGGTATTTTCCCTTTTCCAGCCCAAATTTGCCAGCATGATCTCAGAAATACTTCCCACAGATATTTCCCAGCCCATATGTGCTAACAGGATCCCAGAAATATTTTGCCCCAATATTTTTCCTTTTTCAGCCCGAATGTGCCAACAAGGTCCCAGGGAATCATTTCCATGGATATTTTCCCTTTTCCAACCCAAAGGGACAACACAAACCCAGAAATATTTTCCGTGGATATTTTCCAGCCCAAATGTACCAACAGGATCCCAGGAATATTTTCCATGGATATTTTCCCTTTTCCAACCCAGCCGCTGTTGGGAAGAGCATTTCCCCCTTCTCCTGCCCTTTTCCCCCTGGATTTCTCCCTGTTTATTCCCCTGCATTTTCCTTGGTTTTTTCCACTGTTTTCCCTGTTTATTCCCTGTTTTTTCCCCTCTTTCCCCCTGTTTTCCCCCCTGGTTTTCCCTGTTTATTCCCTGTTTTTTCCGGGTTTTTTTCCTGTTTTTCCCTGGTGTCTCCCCTGCTTATTCCCTGTTTTTTTCCCCTCATTTCCCTCCTGTTTTCCCTTGGTTTTTTCCCTGTTTTCCCCCCTGTTTTTCCTCCTGCTTATTCCATGTTTTTTCCCCTCTTTTTCCTCCCGTTTTCCCCCTGTTTTCCCCCTGTTTCCCCCCCTGTTTTCTCTCTGGTTTTCCCCCTGTTTTTCCCCTGTTTTCCCCCTGTTTTTTTCCCTGTTCCCTCCCCGCCCGCCCGGAGCAGGAATTATTGTCACTCGGTCGCTGCCGCCTGGCAGAGCCATCTCCTGCCAGCGCCGGCAGTAATCGGGAGTGACACCCCTGCTAATGGGGACACGCCACCCCCGGGGCGGGGACAGCGCGGGGACAGCGCAGGGACAGCTCCTGGGGATCGCAGATTGGGGACAGAGCGGGGATCACAGCCCGGGGACAACGCGGGGACACCTCGGGGACAGATCCTGGGGATCACAGATTGGGGACAACGCGGGGACAGCTCGATGACACCCCGGGGGTCATGGCTTGGGGACAGCTCAGGGACATCTCGGGGACAGCCAAGGGATCACACCCCGGTCGCACCCCAGAGACTCCTCAGGGGACAGCTCGGGGACACCCCGGGGATCACAGCACCGGGACATCGCGGGAACAGCCCGGGGGTACCCTGGGGACAGATAGGGGACAACTCAGGGACACCCCGGAGACAGATCGGGGACACCCCGGGGACCCCCCGGGGGCAGCTCGGGGATACCTCGGGGGGTATACCGCGGTGGGATCACAGGTTGGGGACAGAGCAGTGACAGCTCGGGGACAGCTCCCGGTGATCACAGCCCGGGGACAGAGCGGGGACTCCTCGGGGACAGCTCGGGCACACCCAGGGGACAGCTCCCGGTGATCACAGCCCGGGGACAGAGCGGGAACTACTCGGGGACACCCTGGGGACAGCTCGTGGGGATCACAGCTCGGGGACAATGCGGGGACAGCGCGGAGCACCCCGAGGACACCCCGGGAACAGCGCGGGGACTCCTCAGGGACACCCAGGGGACATCCCAGGGACAGCTCCCGGTGATCACAGCTCGGGGACAGCTCGGGGACAGCTCGGGGACACCGCAGGGACACGGCGGGCGCACCCCGGGGACACGGCGGCGATCACAGCGCTGTCACTTCTCCCCTCGCGGCCGCTCCTGATCAAGCCCCGCTCCCGGCGCCGCCCGCGGCTCCGGCAAAAATGACAGAAACGCTCAAAAAATCATGAAAAATGAAACAAAAAAATGGGAAATCGCGGCTCCGCTGCGCTCCCCGAGCTCCACTTGGGGTTGTCCCCAAATCCTTTGTGCCCCCCAATTCCAAATTCTCCCCCTTTTTTTCCCTTGCCCGTGTTTTCCTGGGATAAACCCTCGGGATTTGCTCCTTAATGGCTCCATTAAAAATGACAAAAATACACTAAAAAATATAAAAAATTATTAAAAATGGGAAATCGCCCCCTCTGTTCCTGCTTTGGGATTTTCCTCCCCAATCCTTTACACCCCTTCCCCCACTCCGATCCCAAATTTCCTCTTTTATTCAGCCCGTGTTTTCCCGGGATAAATCCTCGGGATCTGCTCCTTAATGGCTTCATTGAAAATAATTAAAAAAAACCCTAAAAAATACACAAAAATTTTAAAAATAATTAAAAAATAGGAAATCGCATCTCCTCCATCCCATTTTGGGATTTTTTCCCCTCAGTCCTTCCCCC